>NW_027139760.1:0-97725 GCF_035084215.1 Heptranchias perlo | reverse complement strand
TTGGGGAGAGGGGTCACATTAGAATCTCAGACTGACCCAGGACAGTGGGGGAGAGGGGTTACATTAGAATCTCAGACTGACCCGGGACAGTGGGGAGAGGGGTTACATTAGAATCTCAGACTGACCCGGGACAGTGGGGAGAGGGGTCACATTAGAATCTCAGACTGACCCGGGACAGTGGGGAGAGGGGTTACATTAGAATCTCAGACTGACCCGGGACAGTGGGGAGAGGGGTCACATGAGAATTCAGACTGACCCGGGACAGTGGGGAGAGGGGTCACATTAGAATCTCAGACTGACCCGGGACAGTGGGGAGAGGGGTCACATGAGAATCTCAGACTGACCCGGGACAGTGGGGAGAGGGGTCACATAGAATCTCAGACTGACCCGGGACAGTGGGGAGAGGGGTCACATTAGAATCTCAGACTGACCCGGGACAGTGGGGGAGAGGGGTCTACATTAGAATCTCAGACTGACCCGGACAGTGGGGAGAGGGGTTACATTAGAATCTCAGACTGACCCGGGACAGCGGGGAGAGGGGTCACATTAGAATCTCAGACTGACCCGGGACAGTGGGGAGAGGGGTTACATTAGAATCTCAGACTGACCCGGGACAGTGGGGAGAGGGGGTTACATTAGAATCTCAGACTGACCCGGGACAGTGGGGAGAGGGTCACATTAGAATCTCAGACTGACCCGGGACAGGAGGGAGAGGGGTCACATTAGAATCTCAGACTGACCCGGGAACAGTGGGGAGAGGGGTTACATTTGAATCTCAGACTGACCCGGGACAGTGGGGAGAGGGTTACATTAGAATCTCAGACTGACCCGGGACAGTGGGAGAGGGGTCACATTAGAATCTCAGACTGACCCGGGACAGTGGGGAGAGGGGTTACATTAGAATCTCAGACTGACCCGGGACAGTGGGGAGAGGGGTTACATTAGAATCTCAGACTGACCCGGGACAGTGGGGAGAGGGGTTACATTAGAATCTCAGACTGACCCGGGACAGTGGGGAGAGGGGTCACATTAGAATCTCAGACTGACCCGGGACAGCGGGGAGAGGGTTACATTAGAATCTCAGCCTGACCCGGGACAGCGGGGAGAGGGGTTACATTAGAATCTCAGCCTGACCCGGGACAGCGGAGAGAGGGGTTACATTAGAATCTCAGACTGACCCGGGACAGCGGGGAGAGGGGTCACATTAGAATCTCAGACTGACCCGGGACAGCGGGGAGAGGGGTTACATTAGAATCTCAGACTGACCCGGGACAGCGGGGAGAGGGGTTACATTAGAATCTCAGCCTGACCCGGGACAGCGGGGAGAGGGGTTACATTAGAATCTCAGACTGACCCGGGACAGCGGGGAGAGGGGTCACATTAGAATCTCAGACTGACCCGGGACAGTGGGGAGAGGGGTCACATTAGAATCTCAGACTGACCCGGGACAGTGGGGAGAGGGGTTACATTAGAATCTCAGACTGACCCGGGACAGCGGGGAGAGGGGTTACATTAGAATCTCAGACTGACCCGGGACAGCAGGGAGAGGGGTCACATTAGAATCTCAGACTGACCGGGACAGTGGGGAGAGGGGTTACATTAGAATCTCAGACTGACCCGGGACAGTGGGGAGAGGGGTTACATTAGAATCTCAGACTGACCCGGGACAGTGGGGAGAGGGGTTACATTCGAATCTCAGACTGACCCGGGACAGTGGGGAGAGGGGTTACATTAGAATCTCAGACTGACCCGGGACAGTGGGGAGAGGGGTCACATTAGAATCTCAGACTGACCCGGGACAGTGGGGAGAAGGGTCACATTAGAATCTCAGACTGACCCGGGACAGTGGGGAGAGGGGTTACATTAGAATCTCAGACTGACCCGGGACAGCGGGGAGAGGGGTCACATTAGAATCTCAGACTGACCCGGGACAGTGGGGAGAGGGGTCACATTAGAATCTCAGACTGACCCGGGACAGTGGGGAGAGGGGTTACATTAGAATCTCAGACTGACCCGGGACAGCGGGGAGAGGGGTTACATTAGAATCTCAGACTGACCCGGGACAGTGGGGAGAGGGGTGACATTAGAATCTCAGACTGACCCGGGACAGTGGGGAGAGGGGTTACATTAGAATCTCAAACTGACCCGGGACAGTGGGAGAGGGGTTACATTAGAATCTCAGACTGACCCGGGACAGTGGGGAGAGGGGTCACATTAGAATCTCAGACTGACCCGGGACAGTGGGGAGAGGGGTTACATTAGAATCTCAGACTGACCCGGGACAGTGGGGAGAGGGGTTACATTAGAATCTCAGACTGACCCGGGACAGTGGGGAGAGGGGTCACATTAGAATCTCAGACTGACCCGGGGACAGTGGGGAGAGGGGTTACATTAGAATCTCAGACTGACCCGGGACAGTGGGGAGAGGGTTACATTAGAATCTCAGACTGACCCGGGACAGTGGGGAGAGGGGTCACATTAGAATCTCAGACTGACCCGGGACAGTGGGGAGAGGGGTTACATTAGAATCTCAGACTGACCCGGGACAGTGGGGAGAAGGGTCACATTAGAATCTCAGACTGACCCGGGACAGTGGGGAGAGGGGTTACATTAGAATCTCAGACTGACCCGGGACAGTGGGGAGAGGGGTTACATTAGAATCTCAGACTGACCCGGGACAGTGGGGAGAGGGGTCACATTAGAATCTCAGACTGACCCGGGACAGTGGGGAGAGGGGTTACATTAGAATCTCAGACTGACCCGGGACAGTGGGGAGAGGGGTTACATTAGAATCTCAGACTGACCCGGGACAGTGGGGAGAGGGGTCACATTAGAATCTCAGACTGACCCGGGACAGTGGGGAGAGGGGTTACATTAGAATCTCAGACTGACCCGGGACAGTGGGGAGAAGGGTCACATTAGAATCTCAGACTGACCCGGGACAGTGGGGAGAGGGGTGACATTAGAATCTCAGACTGACCCGGGACAGTGGGGAGAGGGGTTACATTAGAATCTCAGACTGACCCGGGACAGTGGGGAGAGGGGTTACATTAGAATCTCAGACTGACCCGGGACAGTGGGGAGAGGGGTTACATTAGAATCTCAGACTGACCCGGGACAGTGGGGAGAGGGGTCACATTAGAATCTCAGACTGACCCGGGACAGTGGGGGAGAGGGGTCACATTAGAATCTCAGACTGACCCGGGACAGTGGGGAGAGGGGTTACATTAGAATCTCAGACTGACCCGGGACAGTGGGGAGAGGGGTCACATTAGAATCTCAGACTGACCCGGGACAGCGGGGAGAGGGGTCACATTAGAATCTCAGACTGACCCGGGACAGTGGGGAGAGGGGTTACATTAGAATCTCAGACTGACCCGGGACAGTGGGGAGAGGGGTTACATTAGAATCTCAGACTGACCCGGGACAGTGGGGGAGAGGGGTTACATTAGAATCTCAGACTGACCCGGGACAGTGGGGAGAGGGGTTACATTAGAATCTCAGACTGACCCGGGACAGTGGGGAGAGGGGTCACATTAGAATGGGACAGTGGGGAGAGGGGTCACATTAGAATCTCAGACTGACCCGGGACAGTGGGGAGAAGGGGTCACATTAGAATCTCAGACTGACCCGGGACAGTGGGGAGAGGGGTCACATTAGAATCTCAGACTGACCCGGGACAGTGGGGGAGAGGGGTTACATTAGAATCTCAGACTGACCCGGGACAGTGGGGAGAGGGGTCACATTAGAATCTCAGACTGACCCAGGACAGTGGGGGAGAGGGGTTACATTAGAATCTCAGACTGACCCGGGACAGTGGGGAGAGGGGTTACATTAGAATCTCAGACTGACCCGGGACAGTGGGGAGAGGGGTCACATTAGAATCTCAGACTGACCCGGGACAGTGGGGAGAGGGGTTACATTAGAATCTCAGACTGACCCGGGACAGTGGGGAGAGGGGTCACATGAGAATTTCAGACTGACCCGGGACAGTGGGGAGAGGGGTCACATTAGAATCTCAGACTGACCCGGGACAGTGGGGAGAGGGGGTCACATGAGAATCTCAGACTGACCCGGGACAGTGGGGAGAGGGGGTCACATTAGAATCTCAGACTGACCCGGGACAGTGGGGAGAGGGGTCACATTAGAATCTCAGACTGACCCGGGACAGTGGGGAGAGGGGTTACATTAGAATCTCAGACTGACCCGGGACAGTGGGGAGAGGGGTTACATTAGAATCTCAGACTGACCCGGGACAGCTGGGGAGAGGGGTCACATTAGAATCTCAGACTGACCCGGGACAGTGGGGAGAGGGGTTACATTAGAATCTCAGACTGACCCGGGACAGTGGGGAGAGGGGTTACATTAGAATCTCAGACTGACCCGGGACAGTGGGGAGAGGGGTCACATTAGAATCTCAGACTGACCCGGGACAGGAGGGGAGAGGGGTCACATTAGAATCTCAGACTGACCCGGAACAGTGGGGAGAGGGGTTACATTAGAATCTCAGACTGACCCGGACAGTGGGAGAGGGGTACATTAGAATCTCAGACTGACCCGGGACAGTGGGGAGAGGGGTCACATTAGAATCTCAGACTGACCCGGGACAGTGGGGAGAGGGGTTACATTAGAATCTCAGACTGACCCGGGACAGTGGGGAGAGGGGTTACATTAGAATCTCAGACTGACCCGGGACAGTGGGGAGAGGGGTTACATTAGAATCTCAGACTGACCCGGGACAGTGGGGAGAGGGGTCACATTAGAATCTCAGACTGACCCGGGACAGCGGGGAGAGGGGTTACATTAGAATCTCAGACTGACCCGGGACAGCTGGGGAGAGGGGTTACATTAGAATCTCAGCCTGACCCGGGACAGCGGGAGAGAGGGGTTACATTAGAATCTCAGACTGACCCGGGACAGCGGGGAGAGGGGTCACATTAGAATCTCAGACTGACCCGGGACAGCGGGGAGAGGGGTTACATTAGAATCTCAGACTGACCCGGGACAGCGGGGAGAGGGGTTACATTAGAATCTCAGCCTGACCCGGGACAGCGGGGAGAGGGGTTACATTAGAATCTCAGACTGACCCGGGACAGCGGGGAGAGGGGTCACATTAGAATCTCAGACTGACCCGGGACAGTGGGGAGAGGGGTCACATTAGAATCTCAGACTGACCCGGGACAGTGGGGAGAGGGGTTACATTAGAATCTCAGACTGACCCGGGACAGCGGGGAGAGGGGTTACATTAGAATCTCAGACTGACCCGGGACAGCAGGGAGAGGGGTCACATTAGAATCTCAGACTGACCCGGGACAGTGGGGAGAGGGGTTACATTAGAATCTCAGACTGACCCGGGACAGTGGGGAGAGGGGTTACATTAGAATCTCAGACTGACCCGGGACAGTGGGGAGAGGGGTTACATTCGAATCTCAGACTGACCCGGGACAGTGGGGAGAGGGGTTACATTAGAATCTCAGACTGACCCGGGACAGTGGGGAGAGGGGTTCACATTAGAATCTCAGACTGACCCGGGACAGTGGGAGAAGGGTCACATTAGAATCTCAGACTGACCCGGGACAGTGGGGAGAGGGGTTACATTAGAATCTCAGACTGACCCGGGACAGCGGGGAGAGGGGTCACATTAGAATCTCAGACTGACCCGGGACAGTGGGGAGAGGGGTCACATTAGAATCTCAGACTGACCCGGGACAGTGGGGAGAGGGGTTACATTAGAATCTCAGACTGACCCGGGACAGCGGGGAGAGGGGTTACATTAGAATCTCAGACTGACCCGGGACAGTGGGGAGAGGGGTGACATTAGAATCTCAGACTGACCCGGGACAGTGGGGAGAGGGGTTACATTAGAATCTCAGACTGACCCGGGACAGTGGGGAGAGGGGTTACATTAGAATCTCAGACTGACCCGGGACAGTGGGGAGAGGGGTCACATTAGAATCTCAGACTGACCCGGGACAGTGGGGAGAGGGGTTACATTAGAATCTCAGACTGACCCGGGACAGTGGGGAGAGGGGTTACATTAGAATCTCAGACTGACCCGGGACAGTGGGGAGAGGGGTCACATTAGAATCTCAGACTGACCCGGGACAGTGGGGAGAGGGGTTACATTAGAATCTCAGACTGACCCGGGACAGTGGGGAGAGGGGTTACATTAGAATCTCAGACTGACCCGGGACAGTGGGGAGAGGGGTTACATTAGAATCTCAGACTGACCCGGGACAGTGGGGAGAGGGGTTACATGAGAATCTCAGACTGACCCGGGACAGTGGGGAGAGGGGTTACATTAGAATCTCAGACTGACCCGGGACAGTGGGAGAAGGGTCACATTAGAATCTCAGACTGACCCGGGACAGTGGGGAGAGGGGTTACATTGGAATCTCAGACTGACCCGGGACAGTGGGGAGAGGGGTCACATTAGAATCTCAGACTGACCCGGGACAGTGGGGAGAGGGTTACATTAGAATCTCAGACTGACCCGGGACAGTGGGGAGAGGGGTCACATTAGAATCTCAGACTGACCCAGGACAGTGGGGGAGAGGGGTTACATTAGAATCTCAGACTGACCCGGGACAGTGGGGAGAGGGGTTACATTAGAATCTCAGACTGACCCGGGACAGTGGGGAGAGGGGTCACATTAGAATCTCAGACTGACCCGGGACAGTGGGGGAGAGGGGTTACATTAGAATCTCAGACTGACCCGGGACAGTGGGGAGAGGGGTTACATTAGAATCTCAGACTGACCCGGGACAGTGGGGAGAGGGGTCACATTAGAATCTCAGACTGACCCGGGACAGTGGGGAGAGGGGTCACATTAGAATCTCAGACTGACCCGGGACAGTGGGGAGAAGGGGTCACATTAGAATCTCAGACTGACCCGGGACAGTGGGGAGAGGGGTCACATTAGAATCTCAGACTGACCCGGGACAGTGGGGAGAGGGGTTACATTAGAATCTCAGACTGACCCGGGACAGTGGGGGAGAGGGGTTACATTAGAATCTCAGACTGACCCGGGACAGTGGGGAGAGGGGTTACATTAGAATCTCAGACTGACCCGGGACAGTGGGGAGAGGGGTCACATTAGAATCTCAGACTGACCCGGGACAGTGGGGAGAAGGGTTACATTAGAATCTCAGACTGACCCGGGACAGTGGGGAGAGGGGTCACATTAGAATCTCAGACTGACCCGGGACAGTGGGGAGAGGGGTCACATTAGAATCTCAGACTGACCCGGGACAGCGGGGAGAGGGGTTACATTAGAATCTCAGACTGACCCGGGACAGTGGGGAGAGGGGTCACATTAGAATCTCAGACTGACCCGGGACAGCGGGGAGAGGGGTTACATTAGAATCTCAGACTGACCCGGGACAGCGGGGAGAGGGGTCACATTAGAATCTCAGACTGACCCGGGACAGTGGGGAGAAGGGTCACATTAGAATTTCAGACTGACCCGGGACAGTGGGGAGAGGGGTTACATTAGAATCTCAGACTGACCCGGGACAGTGGGGAGAGGGGTTACATTAGAATCTCAGACTGACCCGGGACAGTGGGGAGAGGGGTCACATCAGAATCTCAGACTGACCCGGGACAGTGGGGAGAGGGGTTACATTAGAATCTCAGACTGACCCGGGACAGTGGGGAGAGGGGTTACATTAGAATCTCAGACTGACCCGGGACAGTGGGGAGAAGGGTCACATTAGAATCTCAGACTGACCCGGGACAGTGGGGAGAGGGGTCACATTAGAATCTCAGACTGACCCGGGACAGTGGGGAGAGGGGTCACATTAGAATCTCAGACTGACCCGGGACAGTGGGGAGAGGGTTACATTAGAATCTCAGACTGACCCGGGACAGTGGGGAGAGGGGTCACATTAGAATCTCAGACTGACCCGGGACAGTGGGGAGAGGGGTTACATTAGAATCTCAGACTGACCCGGGACAGTGGGGGAGAAGGGTCACATTAGAATCTCAGACTGACCCGGGACAGTGGGGAGAGGGGTTACATTAGAATCTCAGACTGACCCGGGACAGTGGGGAGAGGGGTTACATTAGAATCTCAGACTGACCCGGGACAGTGGGGAGAGGGGTCACATTAGAATCTCAGACTGACCCGGGACAGTGGGGAGAGGGGTTACATTAGAATCTCAGACTGACCCGGGACAGTGGGGAGAGGGGTTACATTAGAATCTCAGACTGACCCGGGACAGTGGGGGAGAGGGGTCACATTAGAATCTCAGACTGACCCGGGACAGTGGGGAGAAGGGTCACATTAGAATCTCAGACTGACCCGGGACAGTGGGGAGAGGGGTTACATTAGAATCTCAGACTGACCCGGGACAGTGGGGAGAGGGTTTACATTAGAATCTCAGACTGACCCGGGACAGCGGGGAGAGGGGTCACATTAGAATCTCAGACTGACCCGGGACAGTGGGGAGAGGGGTTACATTAGAATCTCAGACTGACCCGGGACAGTGGGGAGAGGGGTCACATTAGAATCTCAGACTGACCCGGGACAGTGGGGAGAGGGGTTACATTAGAATCTCAGACTGACCCGGGACAGTGGGGAGAGGGGTCACATTAGAATCTCAGACTGACCCGGGACAGCGGGGAGAGGGGTCACATTAGAATCTCAGACTGACCCGGGACAGCGGGGAGACCTGACCATCGCCCAGCGACCCTGTCTGAGGTCACACCCAGCCACGGGTTACCGTCCAGACGAGCAGGTCGCCAGCCCGGGCCCGAGCGGCAGCCGCCTGCGGGCCAGGGTCGCCAGACTCCGGATCCCAGGGGCAGTCTCTCGCCCGCTGAACGAGTCTGTTCGATCGGACGGCGTCTGGGGGAATCGAGACGGGCCGCCGAGCTGACCGGAGGGGGCGACCGAACTGCCCTCAGCTGGCGATTGCCCCCAATACCTGGCACCGAGGAGCAGGAAGATCCCAGAAAGGGGAGCAGGAGGGACTGGGCAGAGAATAACCAGAGTTCCGACTCCTGATCACTATCTGGGGTGGGGGGGGGGGCGGAGGGCGAGGACATTGGGCAAGGGCGTAATCGAGCCGTACTGTGATGCCTCCCAGAGTCGAACAGCCTGCCAACACGACCTCAAAATATGGAGCAGGACAACACAGATTCGGGATTTTCGGACTTCGAGTGAGGCCGGAAACTTAGAACGAAGTGCGGGAATGAGTCAGTCAGCGCCAACATACGGAGTGAGGGATGGGTGGAATGGATTCAGTCAGCGCCAACATACGGAGTGAGGGATGGGTGGAATGGATTCAGTCAGTGATAATACACGGAGTGAGGGATGGGTGGAATGGATTCAGTCAGTGATAATACACGGAGTGAGGGATGGGTGGAATGGATTCAGTCAGTGATAATACACGGAGTGATGGATGGGTGGAATGGATTCAGTCAGTGATAATACACGGAGTGAGGGATGGGTGGAATGGGATTCAGTCAGTGATAATACACGGAGTGAGGGATGGGTGGAATGGATTCAGTCAGTGATAATACACGGAGTGAGGGATGGGTGGAATGGATTCAGTCAGTGATAATACACGGAGTGAGGGATGGGTGGAATGGATTCAGTCAGTGATGATACACGGAGTGAGGGATGGGTGGAATGGATTCAGTCAGTGATAATACACGGAGTGATGGATGGGTGGAATGGGATTCAGTCAGTGATAATACACGGAGTGAGGGATGGGTGGAATGGGATTCAGTCAGTGATAATACACGGAGTGAGGGATGGGTGGAATGGGATTCAGTCAGTGATAATACACGGAGTGAGGGATGGGTGGAATGGATTCAGTCAGTGATAATACACGGAGTGAGGGATGGGTGGAATGGATTCAGTCAGTGATAATACACGGAGTGAGGGATGGGTGGAATGGGATTCAGTCAGTGATAATACACGGAGTGATGGATGGGTGGAATGGATTCAGTCAGTGATAATACACGGAGTGAGGGATGGGTGGAATGGATTCAGTCAGTGATAATACACGGAGTGATGGATGGGTGGAATGGATTCAGTCAGTGATAATACACGGAGTGAGGGATGGGTGGAATGGGATTCAGTCAGTGATAATACACGGAGTGAGGGATGGGTGGAATGGATTCAGTCAGTGATAATACACGGAGTGAGGGATGGGTGGAATGGATTCAGTCAGTGATAATACACGGAGTGAGGGATGGGTGGAATGGATTCAGTCAGTGATAATACACGGAGTGAGGGATGGGTGGAATGGATTCAGTCAGTGATAATACACGGAGTGAGGGATGGGTGGAATGGATTCAGTCAGTGATAATACACGGAGTGATGGATGGGTGGAATGGATTCAGTCAGTGATAATACACGGAGTGATGGATGGGTGGAATGGGATTCAGTCAGTGATAATACACGGAGTGAGGGATGGGTGGAATGGATTCAGTCAGTGATAATACACGGAGTGAGGGATGGGTGGAATGGGATTCAGTCAGTGATAATACACGGAGTGAGGGATGGGTGGAATGGATTCAGTCAGTGATAATACACGGAGTGATGGATGGGTGGAATGGGATTCAGTCAGTGAGATAATACACGGAGTGAGGGATGGGTGGAATGGATTCAGTCAGTGATAATACACGGAGTGAGGGATGGGTGGAATGGATTCAGTCAGTGATAATACACGGAGTGAGAAATGGGTGGAATGGATTCAATCAGTGATAATACACGGAGTGATGGATGGGTGGAATGGGATTCAGTCAGAGATAATACACGGAGTGAGGGATGGGTGGAATGGATTCAGTCAGTGATAATACACGGAGTGAGGGATGGGTGGAATGGGATTCAGTCAGAGATAATACACGGAGTGAGGGATGGGTGGAATGGGATTCAGTCAGTGATAATACACGGAGTGAGGGATGGGTGGAATGGATTCAGTCAGTGATAATACACGGAGTGATGGATGGGTGGAATGGGATTCAGTCAGTGCTAATACACGGAGTGAGGGATGGGTGGAATGGATTCAGTCAGTGATAATACACGGAGTGAGGGATGGGTGGAATGGATTCAGTCAGTGATGATACACGGAGTGATGGATGGGTGGAATGGATTCAGTCAGTGATGATACACGGAGTGAGGGATGGGTGGAATGGATTCAGTCAGTGATAATACACGGAGTGAGGGATGGGTGGAATGGATTCAGTCAGTGATAATACACGGAGTGAGGGATGGGTGGAATGGATTCAGTCAGTGATAATACACGGAGTGATGGATGGGTGGAATGGGATTCAGTCAGTGCTAATACACGGAGTGAGGGATGGGTGGAATGGATTCAGTCAGTGATAATACACGGAGTGAGGGATGGGTGGAATGGATTCAGTCAGTGATGATACACGGAGTGATGGATGGGTGGAATGGATTCAGTCAGTGATAATACACGGAGTGAGGGATGGGTGGAATGGATTCAGTCAGTGATAATACACGGAGTGAGGGATGGGTGGAATGGATTCAGTCAGTGATAATACACGGAGTGAGGGATGGGTGGAATGGATTCAGTCAGTGATAATACACGGAGTGAGGGATGGGTGGAATGGATTCAGTCAGTGATAATACACGGAGTGAGGGATGGGTGGAATGGATTCAGTCAGTGATAATACACGGAGTGAGGGATGGGTGGAATGGATTCAGTCAGTGATAATACACGGAGTGAGGGATGGGTGGAATGGGATTCAGTCAGTGATAATACACGGAGTGAGGGATGGGTGGAATGGATTCAGTCAGTGATGATACACGGAGTGAGGGATGGGTGGAATGGATTCAGTCAGTGATAATACACGGAGTGAGGGATGGGTGGAATGGATTCAGTCAGTGATGATACACGGAGTGATAGGATGGGTGGAATGGATTCAGTCAGTGATAATACACGGAGTGATGGATGGGTGGAATGGATTCAGTCAGTGATAATACACGGAGTGAGGGATGGGTGGAATGGATTCAGTCAGTGATAATACACGGAGTGAGGGATGGGTGGAATGGATTCAGTCAGTGATAATACACGGAGTGAGGGATGGGTGGAATGGATTCAGTCAGTGATAATACACGGAGTGAGGGATGGGTGGAATGGATTCAGTCAGTGATAATACACGGAGTGAGGGATGGGTGGAATGGATTCAGTCAGTGATAATACACGGAGTGAGGGATGGGTGGAATGGATTCAGTCAGTGATAATACACGGAGTGAGGGATGGGTGGAATGGATTCAGTCAGTGATAATACACGGAGTGAGGGATGGGTGGAATGGGATTCAGTCAGTGATAATACACGGAGTGATGGATGGGTGGAATGGATTCAGTCAGTGATAATACACGGAGTGAGGGATGGGTGGAATGGGATTCAGTCAGTGATAATACACGGAGTGAGGGATGGGTGGAATGGATTCAGTCAGTGATAATACACGGAGTGAGGGATGGGTGGAATGGATTCAGTCAGTGATAATACACGGAGTGAGGGATGGGTGGAATGGATTCAGTCAGTGATAATACACGGAGTGAGGGATGGGTGGAATGGGATTCAGTCAGTGATAATACACGGAGTGAGGGATGGGTGGAATGGATTCAGTCAGTGATAATACACGGAGTGAGGGATGGGTGGAATGGGATTCAGTCAGTGATAATACACGGAGTGAGGGATGGGTGGAATGGATTCAGTCAGTGATAATACACGGAGTGAGGGATGGGTGGAATGGATTCAGTCAGTGATAATACACGGAGTGATGGATGGGTGGAATGGGATTCAGTCAGTGATAATACACGGAGTGATGGATGGGTGGAATGGATTCAGTCAGTGATAATACACGGAGTGAGGGATGGGTGGAATGGATTCAGTCAGTGATAATACACGGAGTGAGGGATGGGTGGAATGGATTCAGTCAGTGATAATACACGGAGTGAGGGATGGGTGGAATGGATTCAGTCAGTGATAATACACGGAGTGAGGGATGGGTGGAATGGGATTCAGTCAGTGATAATACACGGAGTGAGGGATGGGTGGAATGGATTCAGTCAGTGATAATACACGGAGTGAGGGATGGGTGGAATGGATTCAGTCAGTGATAATACACGGAGTGAGGGATGGGTGGAATGGATTCAGTCAGTGATAATACACGGAGTGAGGGATGGGTGGAATGGATTCAGTCAGTGATAATACACGGAGTGAGGGATGGGTGGAATGGATTCAGTCAGTGATAATACACGGAGTGAGGGATGGGTGGAATGGATTCAGTCAGTGATAATACACGGAGTGAGGGATGGGTGGAATGGATTCAGTCAGTGATAATACACGGAGTGAGGGATGGGTGGAATGGATTCAGTCAGTGATAATACACGGAGTGAGGGATGGGTGGAATGGATTCAGTCAGTGATAATACACGGAGTGAGGGATGGGTGGAATGGATTCAGTCAGTGATAATACACGGAGTGAGGGATGGGTGGAATGGATTCAGTCAGTGATAATACACGGAGTGAGGGATGGGTGGAATGGATTCAGTCAGTGATAATACACGGAGTGAGGGATGGGTGGAATGGATTCAGTCAGTGATAATACACGGAGTGAGGGATGGGTGGAATGGATTCAGTCAGTGATAATACACGGAGTGAGGGATGGGTGGAATGGATTCAGTCAGTGATAATACACGGAGTGAGGGATGGGTGGAATGGATTCAGTCAGTGATAATACACGGAGTGATGGATGGGTGGAATGGATTCAGTCAGTGATAATACACGGAGTGAGGGATGGGTGGAATGGATTCAGTCAGTGATAATACACGGAGTGAGGGATGGGTGGAATGGATTCAGTCAGTGATAATACACGGAGTGAGGGATGGGTGGAATGGGATTCAGTCAGTGATAATACACGGAGTGAGGGATGGGTGGAATGGATTCAGTCAGTGATAATACACGGAGTGAGGGATGGGTGGAATGGATTCAGTCAGTGATAATACACGGAGTGAGGGATGGGTGGAATGGATTCAGTCAGTGATAATACACGGAGTGAGGGATGGGTGGAATGGATTCAGTCAGTGATAATACACGGAGTGAGGGATGGGTGGAATGGATTCAGTCAGTGATAATACACGGAGTGAGGGATGGGTGGAATGGATTCAGTCAGTGATAATACACGGAGTGAGGGATGGGTGGAATGGATTCAGTCAGTGATAATACACGGAGTGAGGGATGGGTGGAATGGATTCAGTCAGTGATAATACACGGAGTGAGGGATGGGTGGAATGGATTCAGTCAGTGATAATACACGGAGTGAGGGATGGGTGGAATGGATTCAGTCAGTGATAATACACGGAGTGAGGGATGGGTGGAATGGATTCAGTCAGTGATAATACACGGAGTGAGGGATGGGTGGAATGGATTCAGTCAGTGATAATACACGGAGTGAGGGATGGGTGGAATGGATTCAGTCAGTGATAATACACGGAGTGAGGGATGGGTGGAATGGATTCAGTCAGTGATAATACACGGAGTGAGGGATGGGTGGAATGGATTCAGTCAGTGATAATACACGGAGTGAGGGATGGGTGGAATGGATTCAGTCAGTGATAATACACGGAGTGAGGGATGGGTGGAATGGGATTCAGTCAGTGATAATACACGGAGTGATGGATGGGTGGAATGGATTCAGTCAGTGATAATACACGGAGTGAGGGATGGGTGGAATGGATTCAGTCAGTGATAATACACGGAGTGAGGGATGGGTGGAATGGATTCAGTCAGTGATAATACACGGAGTGAGGGATGGGTGGAATGGATTCAGTCAGTGATAATACACGGAGTGAGGGATGGGTGGAATGGGATTCAGTCAGTGATAATACACGGAGTGATGGATGGGTGGAATGGATTCAGTCAGTGATAATACACGGAGTGAGGGATGGGTGGAATGGATTCAGTCAGTGATAATACACGGAGTGAGGGATGGGTGGAATGGATTCAGTCAGTGATAATACACGGAGTGAGGGATGGGTGGAATGGATTCAGTCAGTGATAATACACGGAGTGAGGGATGGGTGGAATGGATTCAGTCAGTGATAATACACGGAGTGAGGGATGGGTGGAATGGATTCAGTCAGTGATAATACACGGAGTGAGGGATGGGTGGAATGGATTCAGTCAGTGATAATACACGGAGTGAGGGATGGGTGGAATGGATTCAGTCAGTGATAATACACGGAGTGATGGATGGGTGGAATGGATTCAGTCAGTGATAATACACGGAGTGAGGGATGGGTGGAATGGATTCAGTCAGTGATAATACACGGAGTGAGGGATGGGTGGAATGGATTCAGTCAGTGATAATACACGGAGTGAGGGATGGGTGGAATGGATTCAGTCAGTGATAATACACGGAGTGAGGGATGGGTGGAATGGATTCAGTCAGTGATAATACACGGAGTGAGGGATGGGTGGAATGGATTCAGTCAGTGATAATACACGGAGTGAGGGATGGGTGGAATGGATTCAGTCAGTGATAATACACGGAGTGAGGGATGGGTGGAATGGATTCAGTCAGTGATAATACACGGAGTGAGGGATGGGTGGAATGGATTCAGTCAGTGATAATACACGGAGTGAGGATGGGTGGAATGGATTCAGTCAGTGATAATACACGGAGTGAGGGATGGGTGGAATGGATTCAGTCAGTGATAATACACGGAGTGAGGGATGGGTGGAATGGATTCAGTCAGTGATAATACACGGAGTGATGGATGGGTGGAATGGATTCAGTCAGTGATAATACACGGAGTGATGGATGGGTGGAATGGATTCAGTCAGTGATAATACACGGAGTGAGGGATGGGTGGAATGGATTCAGTCAGTGATAATACACGGAGTGAGGGATGGGTGGAATGGATTCAGTCAGTGATAATACACGGAGTGAGGGATGGGTGGAATGGATTCAGTCAGTGATAATACACGGAGTGAGGGATGGGTGGAATGGATTCAGTCAGTGATAATACACGGAGTGAGGGATGGGTGGAATGGATTCAGTCAGTGATAATACACGGAGTGAGGGATGGGTGGAATGGATTCAGTCAGTGATAATACACGGAGTGAGGGATGGGTGGAATGGATTCAGTCAGTGATAATACACGGAGTGATGGATGGGTGGAATGGATTCAGTCAGTGATAATACACGGAGTGAGGGATGGGTGGAATGGATTCAGTCAGTGATAATACACGGAGTGAGGGATGGGTGGAATGGATTCAGTCAGTGATAATACACGGAGTGAGGGATGGGTGGAATGGATTCAGTCAGTGATAATACACGGAGTGAGGGATGGGTGGAATGGATTCAGTCAGTGATAATACACGGAGTGATGGATGGGTGGAATGGATTCAGTCAGTGATAATACACGGAGTGAGGGATGGGTGGAATGGATTCAGTCAGTGATAATACACGGAGTGAGGGATGGGTGGAATGGATTCAGTCAGTGATAATACACGGAGTGAGGGATGGGTGGAATGGATTCAGTCAGTGATAATACACGGAGTGAGGGATGGGTGGAATGGATTCAGTCAGTGATAATACACGGAGTGAGGGATGGGTGGAATGGATTCAGTCAGTGATAATACACGGAGTGAGGGATGGGTGGAATGCATTCAGTCAGTGATAATACACGGAGTGAGGGATGGGTGGAATGGATTCAGTCAGTGATAATACACGGAGTGAGGGATGGGTGGAATGGATTCAGTCAGTGATAATACACGGAGTGATGGGTGGAATGGATTCAGTCAGTGATAATACACGGAGTGAGGGATGGGTGGAATGGATTCAGTCAGTGATAATACACGGAGTGATGGATGGGTGGAATGGATTCAGTCAGTGATAATACACGGAGTGAGGGATGGGTGGAATGGATTCAGTCAGTGATAATACACGGAGTGAGGGATGGGTGGAATGGATTCAGTCAGTGATAATACACGGAGTGATGGATGGGTGGAATGGATTCAGTCAGTGATAATACACGGAGTGAGGGATGGGTGGAATGGATTCAGTCAGTGATAATACACGGAGTGAGGGATGGGTGGAATGGATTCAGTCAGTGATAATACACGGAGTGAGGGATGGGTGGAATGGATTCAGTCAGTGATAATACACGGAGTGATGGATGGGTGGAATGGATTCAGTCAGTGATAATACACGGAGTGAGGGATGGGTGGAATGGATTCAGTCAGTGATAATACACGGAGTGAGGGATGGGTGGAATGGATTCAGTCAGTGATAATACACGGAGTGAGGGATGGGTGGAATGGATTCAGTCAGTGATAATACACGGAGTGAGGGATGGGTGGAATGGATTCAGTCAGTGATAATACACGGAGTGAGGGATGGGTGGAATGGATTCAGTCAGTGATAATACACGGAGTGAGGGATGGGTGGAATGGATTCAGTCAGTGATAATACACGGAGTGAGGGATGGGTGGAATGGATTCAGTCAGTGATAATACACGGAGTGAGGGATGGGTGGAATGGATTCAGTCAGTGATAATACACGGAGTGAGGGATGGGTGGAATGGATTCAGTCAGTGATAATACACGGAGTGAGGGATGGGTGGAATGGATTCAGTCAGTGATAATACACGGAGTGAGGGATGGGTGGAATGGATTCAGTCAGTGATAATACACGGAGTGAGGGATGGGTGGAATGGATTCAGTCAGTGATAATACACGGAGTGAGGGATGGGTGGAATGGATTCAGTCAGTGATAATACACGGAGTGAGGGATGGGTGGAATGGATTCAGTCAGTGATAATACACGGAGTGAGGGATGGGTGGAATGGATTCAGTCAGTGATAATACACGGAGTGAGGGATGGGTGGAATGGATTCAGTCAGTGATAATACACGGAGTGAGGGATGGGTGGAATGGATTCAGTCAGTGATAATACACGGAGTGATGGATGGGTGGAATGGATTCAGTCAGTGATAATACACGGAGTGAGGGATGGGTGGAATGGATTCAGTCAGTGATAATACACGGAGTGAGGGATGGGTGGAATGGATTCAGTCAGTGATAATACACGGAGTGAGGGATGGGTGGAATGGATTCAGTCAGTGATAATACACGGAGTGAGGGATGGGTGGAATGGATTCAGTCAGTGATAATACACGGAGTGAGGGATGGGTGGAATGGATTCAGTCAGTGATAATACACGGAGTGAGGGATGGGTGGAATGGATTCAGTCAGTGATAATACACGGAGTGAGGGATGGGTGGAATGGATTCAGTCAGTGATAATACACGGAGTGAGGGATGGGTGGAATGGATTCAGTCAGTGATAATACACGGAGTGAGGGATGGGTGGAATGGATTCAGTCAGTGATAATACACGGAGTGATGGATGGGTGGAATGGATTCAGTCAGTGATAATACACGGAGTGAGGGATGGGTGGAATGGATTCAGTCAGTGATAATACACGGAGTGAGGGATGGGTGGAATGGATTCAGTCAGTGATAATACACGGAGTGATGGATGGGTGGAATGGGATTCAGTCAGTGATAATACACGGAGTGAGGGAGGGGTGGAATGGATTCAGTCAGTGATAATACACGGAGTGAGGGATGGGTGGAATGGATTCAGTCAGTGATAATACACGGAGTGAGGGATGGGTGGAATGGATTCAGTCAGTGATATTACACGGAGTGAGGGATGGGTGGAATGGATTCAGTCAGTGATAATACACGGAGTGATGGATGGGTGGAATGGATTCAGTCAGTGATAATACACGGAGTGAGGGATGGGTGGAATGGATTCAGTCAGTGATAATACACGGAGTGATGGATGGGTGGAATGGATTCAGTCAGTGATAATACACGGAGTGATGGATGGGTGGAATGGGATTCAGTCAGTGATAATACACGGAGTGAGGGATGGGTGGAATGGATTCAGTCAGTGATAATACACGGAGTGAGGGATGGGTGGAATGGATTCAGTCAGTGATAATACACGGAGTGAGGGATGGGTGGAATGGATTCAGTCAGTGATAATACACGGAGTGATGGATGGGTGGAATGGATTCAGTCAGTGATAATACACGGAGTGAGGGATGGGTGGAATGGGATTCAGTCAGTGATAATACACGGAGTGAGGGATGGGTGGAATGGAGTCAGTCAGTGATAATACACGGAGTGAGGGATGGGTGGAATGGATTCAGTCAGTGATAATACACGGAGTGATGGATGGGTGGAATGGATTCAGTCAGTGATAATACACGGAGTGATGGATGGGTGGAATGGATTCAGTCAGTGATAATACACGGAGTGATGGATGGGTGGAATGGGATTCAGTCAGTGATAATACACGGAGTGATGGATGGGTGGAATGGATTCAGTCAGTGATAATACACGGAGTGAGGGATGGGTGGAATGGATTCAGTCAGTGATAATACACGGAGTGAGGGATGGGTGGAATGGATTCAGTCAGTGATAATACACGGAGTGAGGGATGGGTGGAATGGATTCAGTCAGTGATAATACACGGAGTGAGGGATGGGTGGAATGGGATTCATTCAGTCAGTGATAATACACGGAGTGAGGGATGGGTGGAATGGATTCAGTCAGTGATAATACACGGAGTGATGGATGGGTAGAATGGATTCAGTCAGTGATAATACACGGAGTGATGGATGGGTGGAATGGATTCAGTCAGTGATAATACACGGAGTGAGGGATGGGTGGAATGGATTCAGTCAGTGATATTACACGGAGTGAGGGATGGGTGGAATGGATTCAGTCAGTGATAATACACGGAGTGATGGATGGGTGGAATGGATTCAGTCAGTGATAATACACGGAGTGAGGGATGGGTGGAATGGATTCAGTCAGTGATAATACACGGAGTGATGGATGGGTGGAATGGATTCAGTCAGTGATAATACACGGAGTGATGGATGGGTGGAATGGATTCAGTCAGTGATAATACACGGAGTGAGGGATGGGTGGAATGGATTCAGTCAGTGATAATACACGGAGTGAGGGATGGGTGGAATGGATTCAGTCAGTGATAATACACGGAGTGAGGGATGGGTGGAATGGATTCAGTCAGTGATAATACACGGAGTGATGGATGGGTGGAATGGATTCAGTCAGTGATAATACACGGAGTGAGGGATGGGTGGAATGGGATTCAGTCAGTGATAATACACGGAGTGAGGGATGGGTGGAATGGAGTCAGTCAGTGATAATACACGGAGTGAGGGATGGGTGGAATGGATTCAGTCAGTGATAATACACGGAGTGATGGATGGGTGGAATGGATTCAGTCAGTGATAATACACGGAGTGATGGATGGGTGGAATGGATTCAGTCAGTGATAATACACGGAGTGATGGATGGGTGGAATGGGATTCAGTCAGTGATAATACACGGAGTGATGGATGGGTGGAATGGATTCAGTCAGTGATAATACACGGAGTGAGGGATGGGTGGAATGGATTCAGTCAGTGATAATACACGGAGTGAGGGATGGGTGGAATGGATTCAGTCAGTGATAATACACGGAGTGAGGGATGGGTGGAATGGATTCAGTCAGTGATAATACACGGAGTGAGGGATGGGTGGAATGGGATTCATTCAGTCAGTGATAATACACGGAGTGAGGGATGGGTGGAATGGATTCAGTCAGTGATAATACACGGAGTGATGGATGGGTAGAATGGATTCAGTCAGTGATAATACACGGAGTGAGGGATGGGTGGAATGGGATTCAGTCAGTGATAATACACGGAGTGAGGGATGGGTGGAATGGATTCAGTCAGTGATAATACACGGAGTGATGGATGGGTAGAATGGATTCAGTCAGTGATAATACACGGAGTGAGGGATGGGTGGAATGGATTCAGTCAGTGATAATACACGGAGTGAGGGATGGGTGGAATGGATTCAGTCAGTGATAATACACGGAGTGAGGGATGGGTGGAATGGGATTCAGTCAGTGATAATACACGGAGTGAGGGATGGGTGGAATGGATTCAGTCAGTGATAATACACGGAGTGAGGGATGGGTGGAATGGATTCAGTCAGTGATAATACACGGAGTGAGGGATGGGTGGAATGGATTCAGTCAGTGATAATACACGGAGTGAGGGATGGGTGGAATGGATTCAGTCAGTGATAATACACGGAGTGATGGATGGGTGGAATGGATTCAGTCAGTGATAATACACGGAGTGAGGGATGGGTGGAATGGATTCAGTCAGTGATAATACACGGAGTGAGGGATGGGTGGAATGGATTCAGTCAGTGATAATACACGGAGTGAGGGATGGGTGGAATGGATTCAGTCAGTGATAATACACGGAGTGAGGGATGGGTGGAATGGATTCAGAGAGTGATAATACACGGAGTGATGGGTGGAATGGGATTCAGTCAGTGATAATACACGGAGTGAGGGATGGGTGGAATGGATTCAGTCAGTGATAATACACGGAGTGATGGATGGGTGGAATGGATTCAGTCAGTGATAATACACGGAGTGAGGGATGGGTGGAATGGATTCAGTCAGTGATAATACACGGAGTGAGGGATGGGTGGAATGGGATTCAGTCAGTCAGTGATAATACACGGAGTGAGGGATGGGTGGAATGGATTCAGTCAGTGATAATACACGGAGTGATGGATGGGTGGAATGGATTCAGTCAGTGATAATACACGGAGTGATGGATGGGTGGAATGGGATTCAGTCAGTGATAATACACGGAGTGAGGGATGGGTGGAATGGATTCAGTCAGTGATAATACACGGAGTGATGGATGGGTGGAATGGATTCAGTCAGTGATAATACACGGAGTGAGGGATGGGTGGAATGGATTCAGTCAGTGATAATACACGGAGTGAGGGATGGGTGGAATGGGATTCAGTCAGTGATAATACACGGAGTGAGGGATGGGTGGAATGGATTCAGTCAGTGATAATACACGGAGTGAGGGATGGGTGGAATGGGATTCAGTCAGTGATAATACACGGAGTGAGGGATGGGTGGAATGGATTCAGTCAGTGATAATACACGGAGTGAGGGATGGGTGGAATGGATTCAGTCAGTGATAATACACGGAGTGAGGGATGGGTGGAATGGATTCAGTCAGTGATAATACACGGAGTGATGGATGGGTGGAATGGATTCAGTCAGTGATAATACACGGAGTGAGGGATGGGTGGAATGGATTCAGTCAGTGATAATACACGGAGTGATGGATGGGTGGAATGGATTCAGTCAGTGATAATACACGGAGTGAGGGATGGGTGGAATGGATTCAGTCAGTGATAATACACGGAGTGAGGGATGGGTGGAATGGATTCAGTCAGTCAGTGATAATACACGGAGTGAGGGATGGGTGGAATGGATTCAGTCAGTGATAATACACGGAGTGATGGATGGGTGGAATGGATTCAGTCAGTGATAATACACGGAGTGAGGGATGGGTGGAATGGGATTCAGTCAGTGATAATACACGGAGTGATGGATGGGTGGAATGGATTCAGTCAGTGATAATACACGGAGTGAGGGATGGGTGGAATGGATTCAGTCAGTGATAATACACGGAGTGAGGGATGGGTGGAATGGGATTCAGTCAGTCAGTGATAATACACGGAGTGAGGGATGGGTGGAATGGATTCAGTCAGTGATAATACACGGAGTGAGGGATGGGTGGAATGGATTCAGTCAGTGATAATACACGGAGTGAGGGATGGGTGGAATGGGATTCAGTCAGTGATAATACACGGAGTGAGGGATGGGTGGAATGGATTCAGAGAGTGATAATACACGGAGTGATGGGTGGAATGGGATTCAGTCAGTGATAATACACGGAGTGAGGGATGGGTGGAATGGATTCAGTCAGTGATAATACACGGAGTGATGGATGGGTGGAATGGATTCAGTCAGTGATAATACACGGAGTGAGGGATGGGTGGAATGGATTCAGTCAGTGATAATACACGGAGTGAGGGATGGGTGGAATGGGATTCAGTCAGTGATAATACACGGAGTGATGGATGGGTGGAATGGATTCAGTCAGTGATAATACACGGAGTGATGGATGGGTGGAATGGATTCAGTCAGTGATAATACACGGAGTGAGGGATGGGTGGAATGGGATTCAGTCAGTGATAATACACGGAGTGAGGGATGGGTGGAATGGATTCAGTCAGTGATAATACACGGAGTGAGGGATGGGTGGAATGGATTCAATCAGTGATAATACACGGAGTGAGGGATGGGTGGAATGGATTCAGTCAGTGATAATACACGGAGTGAGGGATGGGTGGAATGGATTCAGTCAGTGATAATACACGGAGTGAGGGATGGGTGGAATAGAATTCAGTCAGTGATAATACACGGAGTGAGGGATGGGTGGAATGGATTCAGTCAGTGATAATACACGGAGTGATGGATGGGTGGAATGGATTCAGTCAGTGATAATACACGGAGTGAGGGATGGGTGGAATGGATTCAGTCAGTGATAATACACGGAGTGAGGGATGGGTGGAATGGATTCAGTCAGTGATAATACACGGAGTGAGGGATGGGTGGAATGGGATTCAGTCAGTGATAATACACGGAGTGAGGGATGGGTGGAATGGATTCAGTCAGTGATAATACACGGAGTGAGGGATGGGTGGAATGGATTCAGTCAGTGATAATGCACGGAGTGAGGGATGGGTGGAATAGAATTCAGTCAGTGATAATACACGGAGTGATGGATGGGTGGAATGGATTCAGTCAGTGATAATACACGGAGTGAGGGATGGGTGGAATGGATTCAGTCAGTGATAATACACGGAGTGAGGGATGGGTGGAATGGATTCAGTCAGTGATAATACACGGAGTGAGGGATGGGTGGAATGGATTCAGTCAGTGATAATACACGGAGTGAGGGATGGGTGGAATGGATTCAGTCAGTGATAATACACGGAGTGAGGGATGGGTGGAATGGATTCAGTCAGTGATAATACACGGAGTGAGGGATGGGTGGAATGGATTCAGTCAGTGATAATACACGGAGTGAGGGATGGGTGGAATGGATTCAGTCAGTGATAATACACGGAGTGAGGGATGGGTGGAATGGATTCAGTCAGTGATAATACACGGAGTGAGGGATGGGTGGAATGGATTCAGTCAGTGATAATACACGGAGTGATGGATGGGTGGAATGGATTCAGTCAGTGATAATACACGGAGTGAGGGATGGGTGGAATGGATTCAGTCAGTGATAATACACGGAGTGAGGGATGGGTGGAATGGATTCAGTCAGTGATAATACACGGAGTGAGGGATGGGTGGAATGGATTCAGTCAGTAATAATACACGGAGTGAGGGATGGGTGGAATGGATTCAGTCAGTGATAATACACGGAGTGATGGATGGGTGGAATGGGATTCAGTCAGTGATAATACATGGAGTGATGGATGGGTGGAATGGATTCAGTCAGTAATAATACACGGAGTGAGGGATGGGTGGAATGGATTCAGTCAGTGATAATACACGGAGTGATGGATGGGTGGAATGGATTCAGTCAGTGATAATACACGGAGTGAGGGATGGGTGGAATGGATTCAGTCAGTGATAATACACGGAGTGAGGGATGGGTGGAATGGATTCAGTCAGTGATAATACACGGAGTGAGGGATGGGTGGAATGGGATTCAGTCAGTGATAATACACGGAGTGAGGGATGGGTGGAATGGAGTCAGTCAGTGATAATACACGGAGTGAGGGATGGGTGGAATGGATTCAGTCAGTGATAATACACGGAGTGAGGGATGGGTGGAATGGATTCAGTCAGTGATAATACACGGAGTGAGGGATGGGTGGAATGGGATTCAGTCAGTGATAATACACGGAGTGAGGGATGGGTGGAATGGAGTCAGTCAGTGATAATACACGGAGTGAGGGATGGGTGGAATGGATTCAGTCAGTGATAATACACGGAGTGAGGGATGGGTGGAATGGATTCAGTCAGTGATAATACACGGAGTGAGGGATGGGTGGAATGGGATTCAGTCAGTGATAATACACGGAGTGAGGGATGGGTGGAATGGATTCAGTCAGTGACAATACACGGAGTGATGGATGGGTGGAATGGATTCAGTCAGTGATAATACACGGAGTGATGGATGGGTGGAATGGATTCAGTCAGTGATAATACACGGAGTGAGGGATGGGTGGAATGGATTCAGTCAGTGATAATACACGGAGTGATGGATGGGTGGAATGGATTCAGTCAGTGATAATACACGGAGTGATGGATGGGTGGAATGGGATTCAGTCAGTGATAATACACGGAGTGATGGATGGGTGGAATGGATTCAGTCAGTGATAATACACGGAGTGAGGGATGGGTGGAATGGATTCAGTCAGTGATAATACACGGAGTGATGGATGGGTGGAATGGATTCAGTCAGTGATAATACACGGAGTGATGGATGGGTGGAATGGGATTCAGTCAGTGATAATACACGGAGTGAGGGATGGGTGGAATGGATTCAGTCAGTGATAATACACGGAGTGAGGGATGGGTGGAATGGGATTCAGTCAGTGATAATACACGGAGTGATGGATGGGTGGAATGGGATTCAGTCAGTGATAATACACGGAGTGAGGGATGGGTGGAATGGATTCAGTCAGTGATAATACACGGAGTGATGGATGGGTGGAATGGATTCAGTCAGTGATAATACACGGAGTGAGGGATGGGTGGAATGGATTCAGTCAGTGATAATACACGGAGTGAGGGATGGGTGGAATGGATTCAGTCAGTGATAATACACGGAGTGATGGATGGGTGGAATGGGATTCAGTCAGTGATAATACACGGAGTGAGGGATGGGTGGAATGGATTCAGTCAGTGATAATACACGGAGTGATGGATGGGTGGAATGGGATTCAGTCAGTGATAATACACGGAGTGAGGGATGGGTGGAATGGATTCAGTCAGTGATAATACACGGAGTGAGGGATGGGTGGAATGGGATTCAGTCAGTGATAATACACGGAGTGAGGGATGGGTGGAATGGATTCAGTCAGTGATAATACACGGAGTGAGGGATGGGTGGAATGGATTCAGTCAGTGATAATACACGGAGTGAGGGATGGGTGGAATGGATTCAGTCAGTGATAATACACGGAGTGAGGGATGGGTGGAATGGATTCAGTCAGTGATAATACACGGAGTGAGGGATGGGTGGAATGGATTCAGTCAGTGATATTACACGGAGTGATGGATGGGTGGAATGGATTCAGTCAGTGATAATACACGGAGTGATGGATGGGTGGAATGGATTCAGTCAGTGATAATACACGGAGTGAGGGATGGGTGGAATGGGATTCAGTCAGTGATAATACACGGAGTGAGGGATGGGTGGAATGGATTCAGTCAGTGATAATACACGGAGTGATGGATGGGTGGAATGGATTCAGTCAGTGATAATACACGGAGTGAGGGATGGGTGGAATGGATTCAGTCAGTGATAATACACGGAGTGAGGGATGGGTGGAATGGATTCAGTCAGTGATAATACACGGAGTGAGGGATGGGTGGAATGGATTCAGTCAGTGATATTACACGGAGTGAGGGATGGGTGGAATGGATTCAGTCAGTGATAATACACGGAGTGAGGGATGGGTGGAATGGATTCAGTCAGTGATAATACACGGAGTGAGGGATGGGTGGAATGGATTCAGTCAGTGATAATACACGGAGTGAGGGATGGGTGGAATGGATTCAGTCAGTGATAATACACGGAGTGAGGGATGGGTGGAATGGATTCAGTCAGTGATAATACACGGAGTGAGGGATGGGTGGAATGGATTCAGTCAGTGATAATACACGGAGTGATGGATGGGTGGAATGGATTCAGTCAGTGATAATACACGGAGTGAGGGATGGGTGGAATGGATTCAGTCAGTGATAATACACGGAGTGATGGATGGGTGGAATGGATTCAGTCAGTGATAATACACGGAGTGAGGGATGGGTGGAATGGATTCAGTCAGTGATAATACACGGAGTGAGGGATGGGTGGAATGGATTCAGTCAGTGATAATACACGGAGTGAGGGATGGGTGGAATGGATTCAGTCAGTGATAATACACGGAGTGAGGGATGGGTGGAATGGATTCAGTCAGTGATAATACACGGAGTGAGGGATGGGTGGAATGGATTCAGTCAGTGATAATACACGGAGTGATGGATGGGTGGAATGGGATTCAGTCAGTGATAATACACGGAGTGAGGGATGGGTGGAATGGATTCAGTCAGTGATAATACACGGAGTGATGGATGGGTGGAATGGATTCAGTCAGTGATAATACACGGAGTGAGGGATGGGTGGAATGGATTCAGTCAGTGATAATACACGGAGTGATGGATGGGTGGAATGGATTCAGTCAGTGATAATACATGGAGTGAGGGATGGGTGGAATGGATTCAGTCAGTGATAATACACGGAGTGAGGGATGGGTGGAATGGATTCAGTCAGTGATAATACACGGAGTGATGGATGGGTGGAATGGATTCAGTCAGTGATAATACACGGAGTGATGGATGGGTGGAATGGGATTCAGTCAGTGATAATACACGGAGTGAGGGATGGGTGGAATGGATTCAGTCAGTGATAATACACGGAGTGAGGGATGGGTGGAATGGATTCAGTCAGTGATAATACACGGAGCGATGGATGGGTGGAATGGATTCAGTCAGTGATAATACACGGAGTGAGGGATGGGTGGAATGGATTCAGTCAGTGATAATACACGGAGTGAGGGATGGGTGGAATGGATTCAGTCAGTGATAATACACGGAGTGATGGATGGGTGGAATGGGATTCAGTCAGTGATAATACACGGAGTGAGGGATGGGTGGAATGGATTCAGTCAGTGATGATACACGGAGTGAGGGATGGGTGGAATGGGATTCAGTCAGTGA
Organism: Heptranchias perlo; assembly: GCF_035084215.1. Lineage (NCBI taxonomy): Eukaryota > Metazoa > Chordata > Chondrichthyes > Hexanchiformes > Hexanchidae > Heptranchias > Heptranchias perlo. The sequence goes on along the minus strand of NW_027139760.1, from coordinate 69,741 downwards.
TAATACACGGAGTGTGGGATGGGTGGAATGGATTCAGTCAGTGATGATACACGGAGTGAGGGATGGGTGGAATGGGATTCAGTCAGTGATAATACACGGAGTGAGGGATGGGTGGAATGGATTCAGTCAGTGATAATACACGGAGTGAGGGATGGGTGGAATGGGATTCAGTCAGTGATAATACACGGAGTGAGGGATGGGTGGAATGGATTCAGTCAGTGATAATACACGGAGTGATGGATGGGTGGAATGGGATTCAGTCAGTGATAATACACGGAGTGATGGATGGGTGGAATGGATTCAGTCAGTGATAATACACGGAGTGATGGATGGGTGGAATGGATTCAGTCAGTGATAATACACGGAGTGAGGGATGGGTGGAATGGATTCAGTCAGTGATAATACACGGAGTGATGGATGGGTGGAATGGAGTCAGTCAGTGATAATACACGGAGTGAGGGATGGGTGGAATGGATTCAGTCAGTGATAATACACGGAGTGAGGGATGGGTGGAATGGATTCAGTCAGTGATAATACACGGAGTGAGGGATGGGTGGAATGGATTCAGTCAGTGATAATACACGGAGTGAGGGATGGGTGGAATGGATTCAGTCAGTGATAATACACGGAGTGATGGATGGGTGGAATGGATTCAGTCAGTGATAATACACGGAGTGAGGGATGGGTGGAATGGATTCAGTCAGTGATAATACACGGAGTGAGGGATGGGTGGAATGGATTCAGTCAGTGATAATACACGGAGTGATGGATGGGTGGAATGGGATTCAGTCAGTGATAATACACGGAGTGAGGGATGGGTGGAATGGATTCAGTCAGTGATGATACACGGAGTGAGGGATGGGTGGAATGGGATTCAGTCAGTGATAATACACGGAGTGTGGGATGGGTGGAATGGATTCAGTCAGTGATGATACACGGAGTGAGGGATGGGTGGAATGGGATTCAGTCAGTGATAATACACGGAGTGAGGGATGGGTGGAATGGATTCAGTCAGTGATAATACACGGAGTGATGGATGGGTGGAATGGATTCAGTCAGTGATAATACACGGAGTGAGGGATGGGTGGAATGGATTCAGTCAGTGATAATACACGGAGTGAGGGATGGGTGGAATGGATTCAGTCAGTGATAATACACGGAGTGAGGGATGGGTGGAATGGAGTCAGTCAGTGATAATACACGGAGTGATGGATGGGTGGAATGGATTCAGTCAGTGATAATACACGGAGTGAGGGATGGGTGGAATGGGATTCAGTCAGTGATAATACACGGAGTGAGGGATGGGTGGAATGGATTCAGTCAGTGATAATACACGGAGTGATGGATGGGTGGAATGGGATTCAGTCAGTGATAATACACGGAGTGATGGATGGGTGGAATGGATTCAGTCAGTGATAATACACGGAGTGATGGATGGGTGGAATGGATTCAGTCAGTGATAATACACGGAGTGAGGGATGGGTGGAATGGATTCAGTCAGTGATAATACACGGAGTGATGGATGGGTGGAATGGAGTCAGTCAGTGATAATACACGGAGTGAGGGATGGGTGGAATGGATTCAGTCAGTGATAATACACGGAGTGAGGGATGGGTGGAATGGATTCAGTCAGTGATAATACACGGAGTGAGGGATGGGTGGAATGGATTCAGTCAGTGATAATACACGGAGTGAGGGATGGGTGGAATGGATTCAGTCAGTGATAATACACGGAGTGATGGATGGGTGGAATGGATTCAGTCAGTGATAATACACGGAGTGAGGGATGGGTGGAATGGATTCAGTCAGTGATAATACACGGAGTGATGGATGGGTGGAATGGGATTCAGTCAGTGATAATACACGGAGTGAGGGATGGGTGGAATGGATTCAGTCAGTGATAATACACGGAGTGAGGGATGGGTGGAATGGATTCAGTCAGTGATAATACACGGAGTGATGGATGGGTGGAATGGGATTCAGTCAGTGATAATACACGGAGTGAGGGATGGGTGGAATGGATTCAGTCAGTGATAATACACGGAGTGAGGGATGGGTGGAATGGATTCAGTCAGTGATAATACACGGAGTGATGGATGGGTGGAATGGATTCAGTCAGTGATAATACACGGAGTGATGGATGGGTGGAATGGGATTCAGTCAGTGATAATACACGGAGTGAGGGATGGGTGGAATGGATTCAGTCAGTGATAATACACGGAGTGAGGGATGGGTGGAATGCATTCAGTCAGTGATAATACACGGAGTGATGGATGGGTGGAATGGGATTCAGTCAGTGATAATACACGGAGTGAGGGATGGGTGGAATGGGATTCAGTCAGTGATAATACACGGAGTGAGGGATGGGTGGAATGGATTCAGTCAGTGATAATACACGGAGTGATGGATGGGTGGAATGGGATTCAGTCAGTGATAATACACGGAGTGAGGGATGGGTGGAATGGATTCAGTCAGTGATAATACACGGAGTGAGGGATGGGTGGAATGGATTCAGTCAGTGATAATACACGGAGTGAGGGATGGGTGGAATGGATTCAGTCAGTGATAATACACGGAGTGAGGGATGGGTGGAATGGATTCAGTCAGTGATAATACACGGAGTGAGGGATGGGTGGAATGGATTCAGTCAGTGATAATACACGGAGTGAGGGATGGGTGGAATGGATTCAGTCAGTGATAATACACGGAGTGAGGGATGGGTGGAATGGATTCAGTCAGTGATAATACACGGAGTGAGGGATGGGTGGAATGGATTCAGTCAGTGATAATACACGGAGTGAGGGATGGGTGGAATGGATTCAGTCAGTGATAATACACGGAGTGAGGGATGGGTGGAATGGATTCAGTCAGTGATAATACACGGAGTGAGGGATGGGTGGAATGGATTCAGTCAGTGATAATACACGGAGTGAGGGATGGGTGGAATGGATTCAGTCAGTGATAATACACGGAGTGAGGGATGGGTGGAATGGATTCAGTCAGTGATAATACACGGAGTGAGGGATGGGTGGAATGGATTCAGTCAGTCCCAATACACGGAGTGAGGGATGGGTGGAATGGATTCAGTCAGTGATGATACACGGAGTGAGGGATGGGTGGAATGGATTCAGTCAGTGATAATACACGGAGTGAGGGATGGGTGGAATGGGATTCAGTCAGTCCCAATACACGGAGTGTGAGGGAACTTCGAGAATTGTGTGGATATCACAGAGCAAACGCCTGAGGGGAGAGGGAGGAAGGGAGGGAGGAATCGGAGAGAGATGGTGTCCTTGTTAAATATATAAAGTCTTCCAATCTCTTATTTTCACCTCCCGCTGTTGCAGCGAGCGGTTCCACGGGGCTGGTTCCCGACCACCCCCGTCGTCTGGTGCCTCACCGGAGTGCCCGGTCTCCCTCAGCTGCGAGGGACGCGTCAGTCGGCCACAGGAGGCACCACAGCCCGGCCCGATCTCGTCCACGCCCGACCGACACCCCGCCCGCACCGGATGGCGAGCGGCCACAGCTTCCTCGACTGCTCTTATGCCCCCGCCCTGCTGTTGCCGTTGGTCCAAGATCAGCGATCTCAGCACGCGTGCCTGTTGACGGGACCCGGGCCTTTTCTACTCTGTGCGGCCGGTGGCTCACCGGGAGTGGGTTACCTGCCTCAGGATAAGGGGTCGGCCATTTGAGACGGAGATGAGGGGAAATTTCTTCGCTCGGTGGGTTGTCAATATTTCAGTATACTCAAGGCCGGGATAGACAGATTTTTGGACTCTCGGGGAATCAAGGGACACGGGGGTCGGGAGGAAAAGGGGAGTTGAGGTCGAAGATCGGCCACGATCCGACTGAATGGCGGAGCAGGCTCGGGGGGGGGGCCGTATGGCCGACTCCTGCTCCTCATGCTCTGAAGTGCGGTGGCCCAGAATTGAACACAATACTCCAGCTGAGGCCTCAACAGCGCCAAGGGGTCCAGACCAGGCTGGACGACCCATCCAACACCTCCTGTCTGTGCGAGGGCGAGGGAGCTGGAAGAAACCCTCCCCAGAGCCTCGGGGCAAGGGCGGAGGAGCCGGGGGAATGGAAGAACGGCAAAAATCGGAGGAGACGGTTTAATTTTGAGGCAGCGAGCTGCGACGATCTGGAACTCGCTGCCTGAAAAGGGCGGTGGGAGCGGATTCAATGATAACTTTCAAAAGGGGCATTGGAGAAATACTGGAAGGGTTGCAGGGGGTGGGGAGGGAATGGGACTAATTGGACAGCTCTTTCAAAGAGCCGGCATGGGCAGGATGGGCCAAACGGCCTCTTTCGGTGCGGTGTCGGGAAGACAAGGAGGAAAAGACATCGGAGGAGACTCACCTGTTGGCTCATGATGTGGCTCATGGGCTGTTTGGGGGGCGTCCCGATGGGGGCCGTGCGCACGGGCGGGCTCCCGATCACGGGGGAGGAGGACCTGGGAGGGGGGGCGCGGTCCGAAAGGTCCCGGTCCTCGTCGTGCCCGAAGGCCGGCCTCTTGGGCAGGATGGAGTCCTTGGATGCAGACAGCGTCCTGATGTCCTGCAGGGGTGGGGGGGGAAAGAGGGAGGCACGGAGAGCGTTAGACGTTCTGAGCGCTGCAGGTTCCACAGGAACAGGAGGAGGCCATTCAGCCCCCCTCGAGCCTGTTGCACAGGAACAGGAGGAGGCCATTCAGCCCCTCGAGCCTGTTACACAGGAACAGGAGGAGGCCATTCAGCCCCTCGAGCCTGTTCCACCATTCAATGAGACCATGTCTGATCTGTATCTTAACCCCATTTACCCCCCTTGGTTCCCGAACCCTTAATCCCCCTCACCCAACAAAAATCGATCGATCTCGGGTTTGAAATTCCCAATTGACCCCCGGCCCCGACAGCTTTTTGCGGGGAGAGAGTTCCAGATTCCCACTCCCCCTTTGTGTGAAGAAATGCTTCCTGACATCACCCCTGGACGGGCCCAGCTCTCATTTTAAGATTCTGCCCCGTGCTCTGTACTCCCCCAACTTGGGAATGTGTCGGTGTTTACAGGGGGTCCCCGGAGAGCGTGTCAGTATTTACAGGGGGTCCCCGGGGAGTGTGTCTGTATTTACAGGGGGTCCCCGGGGAGTGTGTCTGTATTTACAGGGGGTCCCCGGGGAGTGTGTCTGTATTTACAGGGGGTCCCCGGGGAGTGTGTTAATATTTACAGGGGGTCCCCGGGGAGTGTGTTAATATTTACAGGGGGTCCCCGGAGAGCGTGTCAGTATTTACAGGGGGTCCCCGGGGAGTGTGTTAATATTTACATGGGGTCCCCGGGGAGTGTGTCTGTATTTACAGGGGGTCCCCGGGGAGTGTGTCTGTATTTACAGGGGGTCCCCGGGGAGTGTGTCTGTATTTACAGGGGGTCCCCGGGGAGTGTGTCTGTATTTACAGGGGGTCCCCGGGGAGTGTGTCTGTATTTACAGGGGGTCCCCGGGGAGTGTGTCTGTATTTACAGGGGGTCCCCGGGGAGTGTGTCTGTATTTACAGGGGGTCCCCGGGGAGTGTGTCTGTATTTACAGGGGGTCCCCGGGGAGTGTGTTAATATTTACAGGGGGTCCCCGGGGAGTGTGTTAATATTTACAGGGGGTCCCCGGGGAGTGAGTCAGTATTTACAGGGGGTCCCCGGGGAGTGAGTCAGTATTTACAGGGGGTCCCCGGGGAGTGTGTTAATATTTACAGGGGGTCCCTGGGGAGTGTGTTAATATTTACAGGGGGTCCCCGGGGAGTGTGTTAATATTTACAGTGGGTCCCCGGGGAGTGAGTCAGTATTTACAGGGGGTCCCCGGGGAGTGTGTTAATATTTACAGGGGGTCCCCGGGGAGTGTGTTAATATTTACAGGGGGTCCCCGGGGAGTGTGTTAATATTTACAGGGGGTCCCCGGGGAGTGAGTCAGTATTTACAGGGGGTCCCTGGGGAGTGTGTTAATATTTACAGGGGGTCCCCGGGGAGTGTGTTAATATTTACAGGGGGTCCCTGGGGAGTGTGTTAATATTTACAGGGGGTCTCCGGGGAGTGTGTTAATATTTACAGGGGGTCCCTGGGGAGTGTGTTAATATTTACAGGGGGTCTCCGGGGAGTGTGTTAATATTTACAGGGGGTCCCCGGGGAGTGTGTCAGTATTTACAGGGGGTCCCCGGGAGTGTGTTAATATTTACAGGGGGTCCCCGGGGAGTGTGTTAATATTTACAGGGGGTCTCCGGGGAGTGTGTTAATATTTACAGGGGGTCCCTGGGGAGTGTGTTAATATTTACAGGGGGTCTCCGGGGAGTGTGTTAATATTTACAGGGGGTCCCCGGGGAGTGTGTCAGTATTTACAGGGGGTCCCCGGGGAGCGGGTAAGTATTTACAGGGGGTCCCCGGGGAGTGTGTTAATATTTACAGGGGGTCCCCGGGGAGCGGGTCTGTATTTACAGGGGGTCTCCGGGGAGCGGGTCTGTATTTACAGGGGGTCCCCGGGGAGCGGGTTAATCCTGGCATGGTTTGCCTCAGTTTGAAACCACCGATCTAAGGCTCTGTCCAGCTCCCCTGCCTGGACTCCACCAGCGGACCTGGGGGAGAGCATCAAACATTATTCAACCTTTGAGGAGAGAGAATTTCTCCTCAAGCTGGCTTTAAATTGACCAGCCCGAATTTACGTTTCTGTTCTCCCCGATCGTAACGGGCCCGGTTTACCGTAAAGTAACGCTATCCGTGTCACCTAATGCCTTATGCACCTCAGTGATGGGTCCCCTCATCCGAGGATCTCTCCAGACTCGAGAGCTCAGGGCCCTCCCTCCAACCTCATCCCCATTTCACAGAATGACACGGCACAGAAGGAGGCCACTCGGCCCATCGGGCCTGTGCCGGCTCTGTGGAAGAGCTCTCCAATCAGTCCCTGCTCTTTCCCCCCGTCGCCCTGTAAATTTTCCCCCTTCGAGTATCTCTCCGATTCCCCCCTTTTGAAAGTTATTATTGAATCTGTTCCCACCGCCCTTTCAGGCAGCGAATTCCAGATCATCGCGACTCGCTGCGTAAAAAAACATTCTCCTCATCTCCCCCTCTTTCCCCGATTATCTTCAATCTGCGTCCTCTGGTTCCCGACCCTCCTGCCCACTGGAAACACTCTCTCCTTATTTACTCAATCAAAACCCCTCCTGATTTTGAACCCCTCGATTAAATCTCCCCTTAACCTTCTCTTCTTAGATTCTCTGCTCTCAGGAGAATTACATGGAATGTACAGGCCATTCGGCCCGACTGTGGTCTATCCCGGTGTTCCTGCTCCTCCCTCCCCTACTCCATCTCACCCTATCACCATCTCCTTCTATCCCTTTCTCCCTCATGTGTTTATCGAGCTTCCCCTTAAATCCATCTCCACTATTCACCTCAACTACTCCTTGTGGGAGCGAGTTCCACATTCCCACCGCTCTCTGGGGAAAGAAGTTTCTCCTGAATTCCCCGATTGGATTTATTGGTGACGATCTTATATTTATGGCCCCCCGAGTTCTGGTCTCCCCCCACAAGTGGAAACATCTTCTCTACGTCTACCCTATCGAACCCTTTCATAATCTCGAAGAGCATAAGAAATAGGAGCAGGAGTAGGCCATTCGGCCCCTCGATCCTGCTCCGCCATTCAATCAGATCATGGCTGATCTTCGACCTCAACTCCACTTTCCCGCCCGATCCCTTGATTCCCCTCGAGTCCAAAAATCCATCCATCTCAGCCTTGAATATTCTCAACGACTCAGCATCCACAGCCCTCTGGGGTAGAGAATTCCAAAGATTCACCACCCTCCGAGTGAAGAAATTCCTCCTCATCTCAGTCTAGGATGGCCGACCCCTTATCCTCAGACTATGCCCCCTGGTTCTAGACTCTCCAGCCAGGGGGAAACAGCCTCTCAGCATCTACCCTGTCAAACCCCCTCAGAATCTTATCTGTTTCAATGAGATCACCTCTCATTCTTCTAAACTCCAGAGAGTATCGGCCCATTCTACTCAACCTCTCCTCATAGGACAACCCTCTCATCCCAGGAATCAATCTTTCAGGTCACCCCTCAGCCTTCTGAGGGATTAAGTCGCTTCTCTTGGGATGAACAATTGGGATTGGCCTGTTGCTCGTCTCTGCACCCTCTCCAGTGGGGGGTATCTCGCTAGGCAGAGAGTAAGGAGACATCGCTCACTACAGGTCACTGAGTGACCCCCTTGCCACAGGTCTGCACAGCCTCCTCCAAGTGACATTTCAACGCTTGGAAATGACCCAGAGTTCGCCAGTTCAAAACCCACCCCGACATTTTTGCGGAACTGAACTCAATCAAGGTGACAGCTTGCTGGGGGAAAAAAAAACTGACCACGGGAGCGGCCGCAATGGGATTGAAAACAGAAGCCGATCGCTCCCGGCCGGTCTGGGCCTTGCGAACCGGCACGTCACCGTGGCGATGGGCAGGACAGAGTCGCAGCCAGGTCCTGAGGCCAACTTCAATGGAAAAGACTCGAACTGAAGTTAAGAAAAGGTTTATCCACGTACCTCCAAGTGTGACAGGAGAGGATTCCCGATCCCTCCAAACGCCATGGGGCCCTCCCACATGCTGGGGTTCAGACGAGGTGGCGCCTGTGGGAGAGGAAGAGGATTAGCAGGCAAGCTTTAAACAGGCTGTGGGGGGGTGCAGTGCTCAACCTGCTGTGTCTGTGTTTATCCCCCCAGCCCAAGGAATGATTTAATCTGAAGGAGGCTGATAGTGGAACTGGAAGGAGGGCCAGAGCAGGAATGGAGAGGGGGCCAACGCTGGTGCTGCAGGGCAGTCGGAAGGCACCACGAGCTCGCCTGTGACGGAGGGCGGCAACGCACCACGAGCTCGCCCGTGACGGAGGGCGGCAACGCACCGGACGAGCTCGCCCGTGACGGAGGGTGGCAACGCACCACGAGCTCGCCCGTGACGGAGGGTGGCAACGCACCACGAGCTCGCCCGTGACGGAGGGTGGCAACGCACCACGAGCTCGCCCGTGACGGAGGGTGGCAACGCACCACGAGCTCGCCCGTGACGGAGGGTGGCAACGCACCACGAGCTCGCCCGTGACGGAGGGTGGCAACGCACCGGACGAGCTCGCCCGTGACGGAGGGTGGCAACGCACCACGAGCTCGCCCGTGACGGAGGGTGGCAACGCACCGGGCGAGCTCGCCCGTGACGGAGGGTGGCAACGCACCGGACGAGTTCGCCCGTGACGGAGGGTGGCAACGCACCGGACGAGCTCGCCCGTGACGGAGGGTGGCAACGCACCACGAGCTCGCCCGTGACGGAGGGTGGCAACGCACCACGAGCTCGCCCGTGACGGAGGGTGGCAACGCACCACGAGCTCGCCCGTGACGGAGGGTGGCAACGCACCACGAGCTCGCCCGTGACGGAGGGTGGCAACGCACCACGAGCTCGCCCGTGACGGAGGGTGGCAATGCACCGGACGGGTTCGCCCGTGACGGAGGGTCGCAACGCACCACGAGCTCACCCGTAACGGAGGGTCGCAACGCACCATGAGCTCACCTGTAACGGAGGGTCTGAACACACCCGGGGGCGAGCTCGCCTGTAACGGAGGGTCTGAACGCACCCGGGGGGGAGCTCACCTGCAACGGAGGGTTGGAATGCACGGCCCTCATGATGGCAGGGTCCTCCAGCTCGCTGTCGATGACCAGCTTGCTGATGCTCTCTGCCAGGTTGTCCTCCTTCAGCAGGTCGTCGGGATCCCCGGTCTGGCCGCGCAGCTCGGCCATGCGCTCGTGCTGCTCCTCCCAGTCGTCGTCTAGCCGGACAGAAGTGCGAGGGTCAGACAGGAGCCCGCGTTCCCTTCGCTCTCTGCTCTGGAGAGTCAAACCAATGTCTAACCGGCAGCCTCCCCTCTACCCTCCTCCACTCCACCCCACCCTACCCTCTCCTAAAAGGACTCTCGCCAGGCAACAGCTGCCTGTAAATTCAAGCACGAGCCCAGGCAGCCACTGAAACATAGAAAATAGGAGCTGGAGGAGGCCATTCGGCCCCTTCGGGCCTGCTCCGCCATTCACAATGATCATGGCTGATCGTCTAACTCAGTCCCCTGTTCCCGCTTTCTCCCCATATCCCTTTAGCATTAACATGCCAGCCCGAGGCCTCCTCACCACCATTGCCAAATTATATAGAATTTACAGCACAGAAACAGGCCATTCGGCCCGACTGGTCTATGCCAGCAAACGAGCCTCCTCCCTCCCTACTCCATCTCACCCTATCACCATCTCCTTCTATCCCTTTCTCTCTCATGTGTTTATCGAGCTTCCCCTGAAATCCATCTCCACTATTCCCCTCAACTACTCCTTGTGGGAGCGAGTTCCACATTCCCACCGCTCTCTGGGGAAAGAAGTCTCTCCTGAATTCCCCGATCGGATTTATTAGTGACGATCTTATATTTGTGGCCCTCGTTTCGGTCTCCCCCCCAACACGTGGGAACATCTGCTCCTGCTGTTGCTCACATGTTGCCCCTACCAACTCGCACTTCCAGGGTCATGGGGGAAGAGCAGGGCGGGAGGGGGGACAATGGGACTGACTGGACAGCTCTATCAAAGGGCATGGGAAATAAACCTCGGCCATCGGCCTCGCGCTACGAGTGACCGTGCGTACGGAATCCAGTGGGTGCCCAGAGGACAGGTGCAACGTTTGAAACAGGCTGCCCTCCAACCTGCACGATTTAGGTCAAACTTTCCCCTGCGATTTCAATTCGGGCAGGAGGGTCGGTAACCAGTGACCCCCTGGGTTAGAGAGAGGGGAAATCAGCCAGGGTTCCTGCTCCCGATCACTGTCCAGTGACCCCCTGGGTTAGAGAGAGGGGGAAATCAGCCAGGGTTCCTGCTCCCGATCACTGTCCAGTGACCCCTGGGTTAGAGAGAGGGGGAAATCAGCCAGGGTTCCTGCTCCCGATCACTGTCCAGTGACCCCCTGGGTTAGAGAGAGGGGGAAATCAGCCAGGGTTCCTGCTCCCGATCACTGTCCAGTGACCCCCTGGGTTAGAGAGAGAGGGAAATCAGCCAGGGTTCCTGCTCCCGATCACTATCCAGTGACCCCCTGGTTTAGAGAGAGGGGGAAATCAGCCAGGGTTCCTGCTCCCGATCACTGTCCAGTGACCCCTGGGTTAGAGAGAGGGGGGAAATCAGCCAGGGTTCCTGCTCCCGATCACTGTCCAGTGACCCCCTGGGTTAGAGAGAGAGGGAAATCAGCCAGGGTTCCTGCTCCCGATCACTATCCAGTGACCCCCTGGTTTAGAGAGAGGGGGAAATCAGCCAGGGTTCCTGCTCCCGATCGCTGTCCAGTGACCCCTGGGTTAGAGAGAGGGGGAAATCAGCCAGGGTTCCTGCTCCTGATCACTGTCCGGTGACCCCTGGGTTAGAGAGAGGGGGAAATCAGCCAGGGTTCCTGCTCCCGATCACTGTCCGGTGACCCCTGGGTTAGAGAAAGGGGAAATCAGCCAGGGTTCCTGCTCCTGATCACTGTCCGGTGACCCCTGGGTTAGAGAGAGGGGAAATCAGCCAGGGTTCCTGTTCCTGATCACTGTCCAGTGACCCCTGGGTTAGAGAGAGGAGGAAATCAGCCAGGGTTCCTGCTCCCGATCACTGTCCAGTGACCCCTGGGTTAGAGAGAGGGGAAATCAGCCAGGGTTCCTGCTCCCGATCACTGTCCAGTGACCCCTGGGTTAGAGAGAGGGGGAAATTAGGCAGGGTTCCTGCTCCCGATCACTGTCCAGTGACCCCTGGGTTAGAGAGAGGGGGAAATCAGGCAGGGTTCCTGCTCCTGATCACTGTCCAGTGACCCCTGGGTTAGAGAGAGGGGGAAATCAGCCAGGGTTCCTGCTCCTGATCACTGTCCGGTGACCCCTGGGTTAGAGAGAGGGGAAATCAGCCAGGGTTCCTGCTCCCGATCACTGTCCAGTGACCCCCTGGGTTAGAGAGAGAGGAAATCAGCCAGGGTTCCTGCTCCCGATCACTGTCCGGTGACCCCTGGGTTAGAGAGAGGGGGAAATCAGCCAGGGTTCCTGCTCCCGATCACTGTCCAGTGACCCCTGGGTTAGAGAGAGAGGGGAAATCAGCCAGGGTTCCTGCTCCTGATCACTGTCCAGTGACCCCCTGGGTTAGAGAGAGAGGAAATCAGCCAGGGTTCCTGCTCCCGATCACTGTCCGGTGACCCCTGGGTTAGAGAAAGGGGAAATCAGCCAGGGTTCCTGCTCCTGATCACTGTCCGGTGACCCCTGGGTTAGAGAGAGGGGAAATCAGCCAGGGTTCCTGCTCCCGATCACTGTCCAGTGACCCCTCGGTTAGAGAGAGGGGGAAATCAGGCAGGGTTCCTGCTCCTGATCACTGTCCAGTGACCCCTGGGTTAGAGAGAGGGGGAAATCAGCCAGGGTTCCTGCTCCCGATCACTGTCCAGTGACCCCTGGATTAGAGAGAGAGGAAATCAGCCAGGGTTCCTGCTCCCGATCACTGTCCGGTGACCCCTGGGTTAGAGAAAGGGGAAATCAGCCAGGGTTCCTGCTCCCGATCACTGTCCAGTGACCCCCTGGGTTAGAGAGAGAGGAAATCAGCCAGGGTTCCTGCTCCCGATCACTGTCCGGTGACCCCTGGGTTAGAGAAAGGGGAAATCAGCCAGGGTTCCTGCTCCTGATCACTGTCCAGTGACCCCCTGGGTTAGAGAGAGAGGAAATCAGCCAGGGTTCCTGCTCCCGATCACTGTCCGGTGACCCCTGGGTTAGAGAAAGGGGAAATCAGCCAGGGTTCCTGCTCCTGATCACTGTCCAGTGACCCCTGGGTTAGAGAGAGAGGAAATCAGCCAGGGTTCCTGCTCCCGATCACTGTCCAGTGACCCCTGGGTTAGAGAGAGGGGGAAATCAGGCAGGGCTCCTGCTCCTGATCACTGTCCGGTGACCCCTGGGTTAGAGAGAGAGAGGAAATCAGCCAGGGTTCCTGCTCCCGATCACTGTCCAACGCCGAGGTGGGTGCTGGGCGAGGAGGGATCAGGTTCAGCCCGCGATGCCCTCCATGGTTGAATACTCTGCCGATAAACGTCTGGGTTCCCAGTGATGAACGGGCACTCACTCACATCAGGAACTCTTGGCGGCCGGTCCCAGAAGGGAGGAGGGGGAAGAGAGAGAATTTCTACGCTGACGTTCGACGGGCACGCGGAGAGACTGCGCAGGCCGACGACTCACCCAACGCCCCGGCCCCAAACGTGTCCTCATTGAACTGGTCGATATTGGGGTCTTCCTCTCGGAGGGCCTCTTCATCTTCCTCGATCGGGCTGTCGTCCAGAGACTGCGAGGGGGAGAACAGGATATAGAATCATAGAAGGGTTACAGCATGGAAGGATGCCATTCGGCCCGTCGAATCCGTGCCGGCTCTATGCAAGAGCAATCCACCTAGTCCCACTTCCCCGCAGCCCTCCAAATTTTTTCCTTTCAAGTACTTATCCAGTTCCCTTTTGAAGGCCATGATTGAATCTGCCTCCACCACCCCCTCGGGCAGTGCATTCCAGGTCCGAAACACTCGCTGTGTCAAAAAGTTTTTCCTCAAGTCCCCTTTGGTTTTTTTGCCAATCACCTTAAATCTACGTCCTCTGGTTCTTGACCCTTCCGCCAAAGGGAGCAGTTTCTCTCTATCTACTCTGTCTGGACCCTTCATGATTTTGAACCCCTCGATCAAATCTCCTCGCGACCGTCTCTGCTCCAAGGAGAACAACCCCAGCTTCTCCAGTCTGTCCACGTAACTACAGTCCCTCATCCCTAGAATCATTCTAGTAAATCTCTCCTGCACCCTCTCTAAGGCCTTCACATCTTTCCTAAAGTGCGGTGCCCAGAACTGGACACAATACTCCAGTTGTGGCCGAACCAGTGTTTTATATAAAGGTTCATCATGACTTGATAAGAATATAGGATAATTGATTAATAATCAAGGGAGATTTTAACAATCCTCGAATATGCTGGCAAGAGGTAGGTAAAGGGGTAGACGGAGTGGAGTTTGTACAATGTGTGCAGGACTCCTTCCTTACCCAGTGTGTAAAAAGCCCAAGAGAGGAATCACAGCTGGATCTAGTAATGGGAAATGAACCAGAATGGATAAGAGAAGTAAACGTAGGGGGAGCATCGAGGCAATAGCAATCACAATATGATAAGCCTTAAGATAAAGACTGAGAAAGTCATTAGTAAGACAAAGACCAAAGTAACGAATTGGAAAAAAGCTGATTTTCAGAGGATGAGACTGGAAGTAGGGAAAATTTACTGATAAACCAAGAAATAGAACAGCAATGGGAAACATTTAAAATGGCGATCAATGGAGGCCAGGAGAAATATATCCCACTAAGAACCGAGAAAAACCAGCCAGTAATGACGCGCCATGGACGAATAAAGAAAAAGGCACACACCAAACACAGACGACAAAGGAGAGGATGACCAAAGGAAATACGAAAAGGTTAGGAAAGGAGTTAAACAAACAAACAGAACAAAAAGAAACTACGAAACGAAATCATCTAGGAATATAAAAATAGTATTGTACAGACACATCAATAACAAAAGAAAATTCAGGATAGGGATAGGGATCCACACGATAAACTCACAAGTAGCGACAGTGAAATGGCAGAAATATTGAACAGTTACGTTGCGCCAGTAATTTTTTTTTTTATTCGTTCATGGGACGTGGGCGTCGCTGGCGAGGCCGGCATTTATTGCCCATCCCTAATTGCCCTCGAGAAGGTGGTGGTGAGCCGCCTTCTTGAACCGCTGCAGTCCGTGTGGTGAAGGTTCTCCCACAGTGCTGTTAGGAAGGGAGTTCCAGGATTTTGACCCAGCGACGATGAAGGAACGGCCGATATACTTCCAAGTCGGGATGGTGTGTGACTTGGAGGGGAACGTGCAGGTGGTGTTGTTCCCATGTGCCTGCTGCTCTTGTCCTTCCAGGTGGTAGAGGTCGCGGGTTTGGGAGGTGCTGTCGAAGAAGCCTTGGCGAGTTGCTGCAGTGCATCCTGTGGATGGTCCACACTGCAGGCACAGTGCGCCGGTGGTGAAGGGAGTGAATGTTTAGGGTGGTGGATGGGGTGCCAATCAAGCGGGCTGCTTTGTCCTGGATGGTGTCGAGCTTCTTGAGTGTTGTTGGAGCTGCACTCATCCAGGCAAGTGGAGAGTATTCCATCACACTCCTGACTTGTGCCTTGTGCCAGGGCAATTAACAAGATATTAGAAGAGATCAAAAAAGATATTACGACAGTTAAGATAGAAAGGGGGGAGATAATTGATAAACTAATCAAACTTCGAGAGGATAAAACCCCTGGTCCGGATGGATTGCACCTGCGAATATTAAAAGGAGTTAGGGAGGAGATTGCAGAGGCACTGTTACATATATATAAAAATTCATTAGAAAAGGGAATAGTGCCAGAGGACTGGCGGGCAGTTAATGTGATTCCAATATTTAAAAAGGGAGATAGAACCAGTCCAGGGAACTATAGACCAGTTAGCTTAACATCAGTGGGAGGAAAGATAATGGAATCTTTACTCAAAGATGTAATAGAAAAACACACACAAATCACTAAAAGTAGCGACACAGGTTAATAAGGCCATAAAAAAGGCAAATCAAACACTGGGGTTCATTTCGAGAGGGATAGAATTGAAAAGCAGAGAAGTTATGTTAAACTTGTATTGAACCTTGGTTAGACCACACTTGGAGCACTGTGCACAGTTCTAGTCTCCATATCACACTGGGAGCACTGTGCACAGTTCTGGTCTCCATATCACACTGGGAGCACTGTGCACAGTTCTGGTCTCCATATCACACTGGGAGCACTGTGCACAGTTCTAGTCTCCATATCACACTTGGAGCACTGTGCACAGTTCTGGTCTCCATATCACACTTGGAGCACTGTGCACAGTTCTGGTCTCCATATCACACTGGGAGCACTGTGCACAGTTCTAGTCTCCATATCACACTTGGAGCACTGTGCACAGTTCTGGTCTCCATATCACACTGGGAGCACTGTGCACAGTTCTGGTCTCCATATCACACTGGGAGCACTGTGCACAGTTCTGGTCTCCATATCACACTGGGAGCACTGTGCACAGTTCTGGTCTCCATATCACACTGGGAGCACTGTGCACAGTTCTGGTCTCCATATCACACTGGGAGCACTGTGCACAGTTCTGGTCTCCATATCACACTGGGAGCACTGTGCACAGTTCTGGTCTCCATATCACACTGGGAGCACTGTGCACAGTTCTGGTCTCCATATCACACTGGGAGCACTGTGCACAGTTCTGGTCTCCATATCACACTGGGAGCACTGTGCACAGTTCTGGTCTCCATATCACACTGGGAGCACTGTGCACAGTTCTGGTCTCCATATCACACTGGGAGCACTGTGCACAGTTCTGGTCTCCATATCACACTGGGAGCACTGTGCACAGTTCTGGTCTCCATATCACACTGGGAGCACTGTGCACAGTTCTGGTCTCCATATCACACTGGGAGCACTGTGCACAGTTCTGGTCTCCATATTATAAAAAGGATATAGAGGCACTGGAGAAGGTGCAAAAAAGATTTACAAGGACGATACCAGAACTGAGAGGTTTATAACTATCAGGAAAGACTGAACAGGCTGGGGCTCTTTTCTCTGGAAAAGAGAAGACTGAGGGGTGACCTGATCGAGGTCTTTAAGATTATGAAAGGGTTCGATAGGGTAGACGGAGAGAAGATGTTTCCACTTGTGGGGGAGACCAGAACTAGGGGGCCATAAATATAAGATCGTCACTGATAAATCCAATCGGGAATTCAGGAGAAACTTCTTTCCCCAGAGAGCGGTGGGAATGTGGAACTTGCTCCCACAAGGAGTAGTCGAGGTGAATAGTGGAGATGGATTTAAGGGGAAGCTCGATAAACACATGAGGGAGAGAGGAATAGAAGGAGATGGTGAGAGGGTGAGATGGAGTAGGGAGGGAGGAGGCTCGTGTGGAGCATAAACACCGGGATAGACCTGTTGGGCCGAGTGGCCTGTTTCTACGCTGCATGTTCTATGTGACACAGGGCACGTTATCAATTAAACCCCGTCACCATTACACACGACCAATCGAAATGGGCCAACCTTTACTGGGGGGGAGGGGGGGGAGGGACAGGATGGGGGCCTCATGTCACAAGCTCTCCATTTTAATCCAGGTTGGCGAAGGGCCAGCTCGGAGACCACTGCAACAAGGAGGAGGCTGATTCAGCCCCTCGAGCCTGTTCCGCCATTCGATGAGATCAGGGCTGATCTATCTCCCATCTCCCTCCACCCCACTGGGCTCCATCTCCCTTAATACCCTCGGGCCAGCAAAAATCTATCGATCTCCAATGTAAAATGATTAATTGAGCTAACATCGACTGCTTTTAGTGGGAGGGAGTTCCACACATCTCCCACCCTTTGTGTGAAGAAATGTCTCCAAACTCCTCTCCTGAATGGCCCGGCTCTGATTTTAAGCAGATTCCTCCTACATTTAAAGCCCTCAGGCAGCTAATTGTGGAGGATGCTTTACCTCAAATGGGTGTCCTCCGTGGCTCGGCGAGGAGCACAACAGCCTCGGAGTCAGGAGGGCGTGGGTTCGAGCCCCCACTCCAGAGATTTGAGCCCCATAATCCAGGCCCACACTCCCCGGTGTCGGTACTGAGGGAGCGCCGCACTGTCGGAGGGTCAGTACTGAGGGAGCGCCGCACTGTCGGAGGGTCAGTACTGAGGGAGCGCCGCACTGTCGGAGGGTCGGTACTGAGGGAGCGCCGCACTGTCGGAGGGTCGGTACTGAGGGAGCGCCGCACTGTCGGAGGGTCAGTACTGAGGGAGCGCCGCACTGTCGGAGGGTCGGTACTGAGGGAGCGCCGCACTGTCGGAGGGTCGGTACTGAGGGAGCGCCGCACTGTCGGAGGGTCGGTACTGAGGGAGCGCCGCACTGTCGGAGGGTCGGTACTGAGGGAGCGCCGCACTGTCGGAGGGTCGGTACTGAGGGAGCGCCGCACTGTCGGAGGGTCGGTACTGAGGGAGCGCCGCACTGTCGGAGGGTCAGTACTGAGGGAGCGCCGCACTGTCGGAGGGTCGGTACTGAGGGAGCGCCGCACTGTCGGAGGGTCGGTACTGAGGGAGCGCCGCACTGTCGGAGGGTCGGTACTGAGGGAGCGCCGCACTGTCGGAGGGTCGGTACTGAGGGAGTGCCGCACTGTCGGAGGGGCGGTACTGAGGGAGCGCCGCACTGTCGGAGGGGCGGTACTGAAGGAGCGCCGCACTGTCGGAGGGTCGGTACTGAGGGAGTGCCGCACTGTCGGAGGGTCGGTACTGAGGGAGTGCTGCACTGTCGGAGGGGCGGTACTGAGGGAGCGCCACACTGTCGGAGGGTCAGTACTGAGGGAGCGCCGCACTGTCGGAGGGGCGGTACTGAGGGAGCGCCGCACTGTCGGAGGGTCGGTACTGAGGGAGAGCCGCACTGTCGGAGGGTCGGTACTGAGGGAACGCCGCACTGTCGGAGGGTCGGTACTGAGGGAGCGCCGCACTGTCGGAGGGTCGGTACTGAGGGAGCGCCGCACTGTCGGAGGGTCGGTACTGAGAGACTTTCAATGAGATCACCTCTCATTCTTCTAAACTCCAGAGAGTATCGGCCCATTCTACTCAATCTCTCCTCATAGGACAACCCTCTCATCCCAGGAATCAATCCAGTGAACCTTCATTGCACGGCCTCGAAGGCAAGTCTATCCTTCCTTGGATAAGGAGACCAAAACTGTACACAGTGCTCCAGGTGAGGTCTCTCCAAAGCCCTGTTCAATTGTAGTGAGACTTCCTTACTCTTGTACTCCAACCCCCTTGCAATAAAGGCCAACGTACCATCTGCCTTCCTAATTGCTTGCTGTCCCTGCATGCTAACTTTCTGTGTTTCTTGTACCAGGACATCCAAATCCCTCTAAACACCAACATTTAATAGTTTCTCACCATTTATATTGTTTTTCTATTCTTCCTACCAAAGTGAATAACCTCACATTTCCCCACATTATACTCCATCTCCCACCTTCTTGCCCACTCACTGAACCTGTCTATATCCCTTTGCAGACTCTCTCTGCGTCCTCCTCACTGCTTACTCTCCCACCGAGCTTTGTATCATCAGCAAACTTGGAGACATTACACTCGGTCCCTTCATCCAAGTCATTAATATCGATTGTAAATAGCTGAGGCCCAAGCACTGATCCCTGCGGTACCCCACTAGTTACAGCCCGCCAACCCGAGAATAGAAACATAGAAACTAGGAGCAGGAGTCGGCCATTCGGCCCCTCGGGCCTGCTCCGCTATTCAATATGATCATGGCTGATCCTCCATCTCAATACCATATTCCCCGCTCTCTCCCCATACCCCTTGATGCCTTTTGTGTCCAGAAATCTATCCGGCTCCTTCTTCAATATACTCAGTGACTCGTCCTCCACTGCCCTCTGGGGTAGAGAATTCCACAGGTTCACCACCCTCTGAGTGAAGAAATTTCTCCTCATCTCAGTCCTAAATGTCCTCCCCCCGTATCCTGAGACTGTGACCCCTGGTTCTGGACTCCCCAGGCCATCGGGAACATCCTCCCTGCATCCAGCCTGTCTCGCCCTGTCAGAATTTTATATGTTTCGATGAGATCCCCTCTCATTCTTGTAAACTCGAGTGAACACAGGCCGAGTCGACCCAATCTCTCCTCATACGTCAGTCCTGCCATCCCAGGGATCAGTCTGGTAGATCTTCATTGCACTCCCTCCATGGCAAGGACATCCTTCCTCAGATAAGGAGACCAAAACTGCACACAATACTCCAGATGCGGTCTCACCAAGGCCCCGTACAACTGCAGTAAGACATCCCTGCTCCTGTACTCAAATCCTCTTGCAATGAAGGCCAACATACCATTCACCTTCCTAACTGCTTGCTGCACCTGAATGCTCGCTTTCAGCGACTGGTGTACAAGGACACCCAGGTCTCGTTGCACCTCCCCTTTTCCCAATCTATCACCATTCAGATAATAATCTGCCTTTCTGTTTTTACAACCAAAGTGGATAACCTCACATTTATCCACGTTGTACTGCATCTGCCATGTTCTTGCCCACTCACCCAACTTGTCTAAATCACATTGGTGCCTCTTTGCATCCTCCTCACGGCTCACATTCCACCCCAGCTTTGTGTCGTCTGCAAACTTGGAAATGTTACATTTAGTTCCCTCATCCAAATCATTGATATATATTGTGAATAGCTGGGGCCAAGCACTGATCCCTGCGGTACCCCACTAGTCACTGCCTGCCACCGGAAAAAGACCCTCTGTTTACTGTCTGTCAACCAATTCTCAATCCATGCCAGTATATTCCCCCCAATCCCATGGGCTTTAATTTTACACACTAACCTCTTGTGTGGGGTGGAGGGGGGAGGGGGGGAGGGGGGTGGAGGGGGAGGGGGTTGAGGGGCAGAGGGTGAGGTGAGGTGAGGGAGGGTGAGGTGAGGGAGGGTGAGGTGAGGGAGGGTGAGGGGCGGAGGGGGGGGGGGAGGGGAGGGGCGGAGGGGGGGGGGGAGGGGCGGAGGGGGGGGGGGGGGGGGGGAGGGGGGGGGGGAGGGGGGGAGGGGGGGAGGGGGGGGGAGGTGGAGGGGGGAGAGGGGGGGGGAGAGGGGGGGGGGGGGGAGAGGGGGGGGAGGGGGGTGGAGGTGGAGGGGGGGGAGGGGGGTAGAGGGGGTGGAGGTGGAGGGGGGAGGGGGGTAGAGGTGGAGGGTGAGGGAGGTGGAGGGGGAGGGGGAGGGGGGGTGGAGGGGGAGGGGGGTGGAGGGGGGGAGAGGGGGGGGAGGGGGGTGGAGGTGGAGGGGGGGGAGGGAGGTAGAGGGGGAGGGGGTGGAGGGTGAGGGGGGTGGAGGGTGAGGGGGGTGGAGGGTGAGGGGGGTGGAGGGTGAGGGGGGTGGAGGGGCGGAGGGTGAGGTGAGGGAGGGTGAGGGGCGGAGGGGGAGGGGGGTGGAGGTGGAGGGGGGTGGAGGGGGAGGGGGTTGAGGGGCGGAGGGTGAGGTGAGGGAGGGTGAGGGGCGGAGGGGGAGGGGGGTGGAGGGGGAGGGGGTTGAGGGGCGGAGGGTGAGGTGAGGGAGGGTGAGGGGCGGAGGGGGAGGGGGTGGAGGTGGAGGGGGAGGGAGGTGAGGGGCGGAGGGTGAGGGGGTTGAGGGGCGGAGGGAGGTGAGGGGCGGAGGGTTGAGGGGCGGAGGGAGGTGAGGGGTTGAGGGTGAGGTGAGGGGCGGGGGCGGGGTGTTTTTCCTCACCTGCCCGCCCGCTCCCCCGAAGCCGAACATCTCCCGGGACATTTCGCCTCACGATGACCGGACGGACGGACCGACCGCGAGCCTCATCTCCGGGGCCGCGCCATCGACACTCGAGCTCCAGCACCCCCCCCCCCTCCCCCACCGCGCCTGCGCGCAATGGCCTCCTCCCGCCCGACTGAGCATGCGCGCCGTGCCTCCCCCCACCCCCCCTCCGCGCGACTGAGCATGCGCGACATGCCCCGCCCACCGCCTTCCCCGCGACTGAGCATGCGCGACGTGCCCCGCCCACCGCCTTCCCCGCGACTGAGCATGCGCGCGATGCTTTCCTCTCCTCTCTTCCCCCCCCCCCTTCCCGTTTGAGCCACCTCTCCCCCACTGAGCATGCGCGCGATGCCCCGCCCACCTCCTTTGCCCCGCGACTGAGCATGCGCGCGATGCCCCCGCCTCTCCCCTCCGACCGAACAACCCCCCCCTCCAACCTCCGCCGATGGGCCGACTGCGCCTGCGCCGACCTCGCCCACTGACGGAAATTGCCGAAGAGCCGAGAGCTGGCTTCGGCGATGCGGGCGGGGCCGGGGGGGGACCCAACGGGCATGCGCGACTGAGACTCCTCCCCCCCCTCGCCCTGGGAGGCACCGGGCATGCGCAGTGGAGGGGGGGGAGGGGGGGGGGGGGCTGAAGCGGTGACGTCAGCGAGCCGCCGAGCTCGTGCTCCAGGCTTGCCCGGGAGAAGGGGACAGAGAGGGAGAGGAGGGAGGGAGGGAGAGGGCCGAGCGGCTCCAGGGCTGCAAAGCCTGCGGGTTTAAAACGTGCAATCGACCCTTTGCAGGATGCCTGTTATTATGCATTGCCCCAACGCTGCAAAACAACATGCATTTTCTTCCAGTTTGAACACCTCCCCCTGCAAACCCCTCCCCCACTTCCCCAGAGAGACTGCAAACCCCCACTGCCCCCACTCCCCAACACTGAGTGGGATGCAATGGACCCATCTCTGGTCCCCATTCGTCGAGCAATGCAGACGATACGATTTGCAGGTTGCACCAATTGTGCGCCATTACAGGCCATGACACTCTCGGGTGCCTGGCTGCATTGCACTCAATGCAGATTATTGATTCGTTACGGGCGTAACGCATCAATTTGAATCTCAAATTTCGCCCGAGGGGGTCCCCTGGCTGCATCCCCTCGGTGTGCAATGGCAGCAAGGCTCCGAACGGTTGCCTTGGCGGCGGCCGCGCCCGTCCACGGTCCAGACGGTCCGGGCCCTTGGAGTGCGCCGCTCCGCGACCCTCGGCCGAGGATCGCGCCGCAAGAGAGCAAGTTTCGACGGGAGGGTTGGTTGGTCTTTCACCGAGTCGATGGTCTTCCAGCGGCGGTCGCTGTCCGTCTCGGCGTGCGTCCCCCCGCCGAGCGCTCGGGACGAACCCGGGCAGACGCCACTGCATCTCTCTCCCGGCCGACCTCGCAAAGGCGCATCCCAGAAGGAGATGGGTGACGGTCTCATCTCCACCGCGGCCTCCTCGGGGACGGCGCACGGTGGCGCTGAGAGTCCGGGAGCGCATGGCAGACGTTAAACTGATAAGAACGGATTATTTTCTCCAAAAATGCACTTCATTCATAAAATTTGTAACGATACAGTGGTCATAATCACATTTCAAACATAAGCAATACAATCTGCAAGATACATGAACTATGGTTCGAATATGATTCCAATAAATCATACATGATCATTACAGTTCATGATGCTCAAGGGTGCCTCATTACAATCAATACAGCTTATTCATTACAGATGCATTACATTTCATTCCATTCATTTGCGATTTTACGTAAGAGCAGGTCAGAGGCTGGGTATTCTGCGGCGAGTGACTCACCTCCTGACTCCCCAAAGCCTTTCCACCATCTACAAGGCACAAGTCAGGAGTGTGATGGAATACTCTCCACTTGCCTGGATGAGTGCAGCTCCAACAACACTCAAGAAGCTCGACACCATTCAGGACAAAGCAGCCCGCTTGATTGGCACCCCATCCACCACCCTAAACATTCACTCCCTTCACCACCGGCGCACAGTGGCTGCAGTGTGCACCATCCACAGGATGCACTGCAGCAACTCGCCAAGGCTTCTTCGACAGCACCTCCCAAACCCGCGACCTCTACCACCTAGAAGGACAAGGGCAGCAGGTACATGGGGACAACACCACCTGCACGTTCCCCTCCGAGTCACACACCATCCCGACTTGGAAATATATCGGCCGTTCCTTCATCGTCGCTGGGTCAAAATCCTGGAACTCCCTTCCTAACAGCACTGTGGGAGAACCGTCACCACACGGACTGCAGCGGTTCAAGAAGGCGGCTCACCACCACCTTCTCAAGGGGCAGTGAGGGATGGGCAATAAATGCCGGCCCTCCGCCAGCGACGCCCACATCCCATGAACGAATAAAACAAAAATGCACAATTTCCCACTGGCCGACTGAAAGGTTCTTTCTTGTCTCCATATCACACTTGGAGCACTGTGCACGGTTCTGGTCTCCATATCACACTTGGAGCACTGTGCACAGTTCTGGTCTCCATATCACACTGGGAGCACTGTGCACAGTTCTGGTCTCCATATCACACTTGGAGCACTGTGCACAGTTCTGGTCTCCATATCACACTGGGAGCACTGTGCACAGTTCTGGTCTCCATATCACACTTGGAGCACTGTGCACAGTTCTGGTCTCCATATCACACTTGGAGCACTGTGCACGGTTCTGGTCTCCATATCACACTGGGAGCACTGTGCACAGTTCTGGTCTCCATATCACACTGGGAGCACTGTGCACAGTTCTGGTCTCCATATCACACTGGGAGCACTGTGCACAGTTCTGGTCTCCATATCACACTGGGAGCACTGTGCACAGTTCTAGTCTCCATATCACACTGGGAGCACTGTGCACAGTTCTGGTCTCCATATCACACTGGGAGCACTGTGCACAGTTCTGGTCTCCATATCACACTGGGAGCACTGTGCACAGTTCTGGTCTCCATATCACACTGGGAGCACTGTGCACAGTTCTGGTCTCCATATTATAAAAAGGATATAGAGGCACTGGAGAAGGTGCAAAAAAGATTTACAAGGATGGTACCAGAACTGAGAGGTTTATAACTATCAGGAAAGACTGAACAGGCTGGGGCTCTTTTCTCTGGAAAAGAGAAGACTGAGGGGTGACCTGATCGAGGTCTTTAAGATTATGAAGGGGTTCGATAGGGTAGACGTAGAGAAGATGTTTCTACTTGTGGGGGAGACCAGAACTCGGGGGCCATAAATATAAGATCGTCACTAATAAATCCAATCGGGGAATTCAGGAGAAACTTCTTTCCCCAGAGAGCGGTGGGAATGTGGAACTCGCTCCCACAAGGAGTAGTTGATGTGAATAGTGGAGATGGATTTAAGGGGAAGCTGGATAAACACATGAGGGAGAAAGGGATAGAAGGAGATGGTGATAGGGTGAGATGGAGTCGGGAGGGAGGAGCAGGAACACCGGGATAGACCACAGTCGGGCCGAATGGCCTGTTTCTCTGCTGTAAAATTCGATGTAATTCTATGTAAGGTGGCCCCTCGGCCCTTCGTGCCTGTGCTGGCTCTTTGAAAGAGCTCCCCAAATACTTCAAGTATTAATGTTTGTACGTGTGACAGGAAACACATGAGCCCTGATAGCCCAGATGACCGAGCCTCTGAGTTTTAATCTCAGGTTTCAGGGTTCGAGTCATTTATCAGGCGTTCCTCTTAACAAAAGATTATAAATTCTCACTTTCCTGCAGCCGCACGAAACACGAGCAATTCCCTCCGATCTTTCCCGCTGCCTCGATAAAACTCATTTGGAGGTTC
Organism: Heptranchias perlo; assembly: GCF_035084215.1. Taxonomy (NCBI): domain Eukaryota; kingdom Metazoa; phylum Chordata; class Chondrichthyes; order Hexanchiformes; family Hexanchidae; genus Heptranchias; species Heptranchias perlo. Next base: position 44,564 of record NW_027139760.1, on the reverse strand, counting down.
TGAGGACAGGTCATCGGCCTGAAATGTGAACTCTGTTTCTCTCTGAACAGACGCTTCCTGGCCGACTGATCGTTTCCAGCATTTCCGGCTCTTTCGATGTCTGATATAAAACATTTGCCCCACAGCCTGATTCTTTCCAGGAGATGATATTTTCCCAATGTGGTGTTTTCATCGATAAAATCATCGCCCGAACAGGGACTTGAACCCTGGGCCCTCAGATTAAAAGTCTGATGCTCTACCGACTGAGCTATCCGGGCTGTGTGAGGATCAAGGCCCCACAGCACTGACTGGCTGTGGGTAGGAATTACACTCATTTCACCACAGATTCACAGCCGGCCTCTCAACACACGTCCCGTCACCAAATTGCTCCAGGTCAAAACCTCTTCACAGCCCAATTCCTTCTCAAAGTGACCGCACTCCACCCGACCTCAATCTGGGCCCCGTCTCCTCCGACCTCAATCTGGGCCCCGTCTCCTCCGACCTCAATCTGGGCCCCGTCTCCCCCGACCTCAATCTGGGCCCCGTCTCCTCCGACCTCAATCTGGGCCTCGTCTCCCCCGACCTCAAACTGGGCCCCGTCTCCCCCGACCTCAATCTGGGCCTCGTCTCCCCCGACCTCAATCTGGGCCCCGTCTCCTCCGGACCTCAATCTGGGCCCCGTCTCCTCCGACCTCAATCTGGGCCCCGTCTCCTCCGACCTCAATCTGGGCCCCGTCTCCCCCGACCTCAATCTGGGCCCCGTCTCCCCCGACCTCAATCTGGGCCCCCGTCTCCCCCGACCTCAATCTGGGCCCCGTCTCCCCCGACCTCAATCTGGGCCCCGTCTCCCCCGACCTCAATCTGGGCCCCGTCTCCCCCGACCTCAATCTGGCCCCGTCTCCCCCGACCTCAATCTGGGCCCCGTCTCCCCCGACCTCAACCTGGGCCCCGTCTCCCCCGACCTCAATCTGGGCCCCGTCTCCTCCGACCTCAATCTGGGCCCCGTCTCCCCCGACCTCAATCTGGGCCCCGTCTCCCCCGACCTCAATCTGGGCCCCGTCTCCCCCGACCTCAATCTGGGCCCCGTCTCCTCCGACCTCAATCTGGGCCCCGTCTCCTCAATCTGACCCCTTCTCCTCAATCTGACCTCTTCTCCTCAATCTGACCTCTGCTCCTCAATCTGACCCGTTCTCATCAATCTGACCCCTTCTCCTCAATCTGACCCCTTCTCCTCAATCTGACCTCTACCCCTCAATCTGACCCCTTCTCCTCAATCTGACACCTTCTCCCCAATCTGACCCCTTCTCCTCAATCTGATCCCTGCTCCCCAATCTGACCCCTTCTCCTCAATCTGACCCCTGCTCCCCAATCTGACCCCTTCTCCTCAATCTGACCCCTTCTCCTCAATCTGACCCCTTCTCCACAATCTGACCTCATCTCCTCTATCTGACCCCTTCTCCTCAATCTGACCTCATCTCCTTAACCTGACCTCGTTCTCCTCAATGTGACCCCTTCCCATCAATCTGACCCCCTTCTCCTCAATCTGACCTCTTCTCCTCAATCTGACCTCTTCTCCTCAATCTGACCCCTGCCCCTCATAGAATCATAGAATCATCGAAGTTTACAACATGGAAACAGGCCCTTCGGCCCAACATGTCCATGTCGCCCAGTTTATACCACTAAGCTAGTCCCAATTGCCTGCACTTGGCCCATGTCCCTCGATACCCATCTTACCCATGTAACTGTCCAAATGCTTTTTAAAAGACAAAATTGTACCCGCCTCTACTACTGCCTCTGGCAGCTCGTTCCAGACACTCACCACCCTTTGAGTGAAAAAATTGCCCCTCTGGACCCTTTTGTATCTCTCCCCTCTCACCTTAAATCTATGCCCCCTCGTTATAGACTCCCCTACCTTTGGGAAAAGATTTTGACTATCTACCTTATCTATGCCCCTCATTATTTTATAGACTTCTATAAGATCACCCCTTAACCTCCTACTCTCCAGGGAAAAAAGTCCCAGTCTGTCTAACCTCTCCCTATAAGTCAATCTGACCCCTTCTTCCTAATCTGACCCCTTCTCCCCAACCTGACCCCTTCTCCTCAATCTGACCCCTTCTCCTCCATCTGACCCCATCTCCTCAATCTGACCCCTTCTCCCCAACCTGACCCCTTCTCCTCAATCTGACCCCTGCTCCTCAATCTGACCCCATCTCCTCAATCTGACCCCTTCTCCTCAATCTGACCCCTTCTCCTCAACCTGACCCCTTCTCCTCAATCTGACCCCTTCCCCAGAATCTGACCCCTTCTCCTCAATCTGACCCCTTCTCCCCAATCTGACCTCTTCTCCTCAATCTGACCCCTGCCCCTCAATCTGACCCCATCTCCTCAATCTGACCCCTGCCCCTCAATCTGACTCCTTCTCCTCAGTCTGGGTGTCGGGGAGAGATGCACTGTCGAGGTGGGATTGCTGCAGAAGGGAATGCAGAATGGGAATGATTTCATGTTCCATGTCAGAGGGTGACGGTCACCGTGTGACAGGAAACACACGAGCCCTGATAGCCCAGTCGGTCGAGCCTCTGAGTTTTAATCTGAGGTTTCAGGGTTCGAGTCATTTATCAGGCGTTCCTTTTAACAAAAGATTATAAATTCTCACTTTCCTGCAGCCGCACGAAACACGAGCAATTCCCTCCGATCTTTCCCGCTGCCTCGATAAAACTCATTTGGAGGTTCTGAGGACAGGTCATCGGCCTGAAATGTGAACTCTGTTTCTCTCTGAACAGACGCTTCCTGGCCGACTGATCGTTTCCAGCATTTCCGGCTCTTTCGATGTCTGATATAAAACATTTGCCCCACAGCCTGATTCTTTCCAGGAGATGATATTTTCCCAATGTGGTGTTTTCATCGATAAAATCATCGCCCGAACAGGGACTTGAACCCTGGGCCCTCAGATTAAAAGTCTGATGCTCTACCGACTGAGCTATCCGGGCTGTGTGGGGATCGAGGCCCCACACCACTGACGGGCTGTGGGTAGGAATTACACTCATTTCACCACAGCTTCACAGCCGGCCTCTCAACACACGTCCCGTCACCAAATTGCTCCAGGTCAAAACCTCTTCACAGCCCAATTCCTTCTCAAAGTGACCGCACTCCACCCGACCTCAATCTGGGCCCCGTCTCCACCCGACCTCAATCTGGGCCCCGTCTCCCCCGACCTCAATCTGGGCCCCGTCTCCCCCGACCTCAATCTGGGCCCCGTCTCCTCCGACCTCAATCTGGGCCCCGTCTCCACCAGACCTCAATCTGGGCCCCGTCTCCCCCGACCTCAATCTGGGCCCCGTCTCCCCCGACCTCAATCTGGGCCCCGTCTCCCCCGACCTCAATCTGGGCCCCGTCTCCTCCGACCTCAATCTGGGCCCCGTCTCCCCCGACCTCAAACTGGGCCCCGTCTCCCCCGACCTCAATCTGGGCCCCGTCTCCTCCGACCTCAATCTGGGCCCCGTCTCCACCAGACCTCAATCTGGGCCCTGTCTCCTCCGACCTCAATCTGGGCCCCGTCTCCACCGACCTCAATCTGGGCCCCGTCTCCTCCCGACCTCAATCTGGGCCCCGTCTCCTCCGACCTCAATCTGGGCCCCGTCTCCTCCGACCTCAATCTGGGCCCCGTCTCCCCCGACCTCAATCTGGGCCCCGTCTCCTCCGACCTCAATCTGGGCCCCGTCTCCCCCGACCTCAATCTGGGCCCCGTCTCCCCCGACCTCAATCTGGGCCCCGTCTCCCCCGACCTCAATCTGGGCCCCGTCTCCCCCGACTTCAATCTGGGCCCCGTCTCCCCCGACCTCAATCTGGGCCCCGTCTCCTCCGACCTCAATCTGGGCCCCGTCTCCTCCGACCTCAATCTGGGCCCCGTCTCCTCCGACCTCAAACTGGGCCTCGTCTCCCCCGACCTCAAACTGGGCCTCTTCTCCTCAATCTGACCCCATCTCCTCAATCCGTCCCCTTCTCCTCAATCTGACCCCTTCTCCTCAATCTGACCCCTTCTCCTCAATCTGACCCTTTCTCCCCAATCTGACCTCTACCCCTCAATCTGACCTCTACCCCTCAATCTGACCCCTTCTCCCCAATCTGACCCCTTCTCCTCAATCTGACCCCTTTCTCCTCAATCTGACCCCTTCCCCTCAATCTGACCCCTTCTCCTCAATCTGACCCCTTCTCCTCAATCTGACCTCTTCTCCTCAATCTGACCCCTTCTCCCCAATCTGACCCCTTCTCCTCAATCTGACCCCTTTCTCCTCAATCTGACCCCTTCCCCTCAATCTGACCCCTTCTCCTCAATCTGACCCCTACTCCCCAATCTGACCCCTTCCCCTCAATCTGATCCCTGCTCCTCAATCTGACCCCTTCTCCTCAATCTGACCCCTTCTCCTCAATCTGACCCCTTCTCCCCAATCTGACCCCTTCTCCCCAATCTGACCTCTTCTCCTCAATCTGACCCCTTCTCCCCAATCTGAGCCCTTCTCCCCAATCTGACCCCTTCTCCCCAATCTGATCCCTTCTCCTCAATCTGATCCCTGCTCCCCAATCTGCCTCCTTCTCCTCAATCTGACCCCTTCTCCTCAATCTGACCCCTTCTCCTCAATCTGACCCCTTTCTCCTCAATCTGACCCCTTCCCCTCAATCTGACGCCTTCTCCTCAATCTGACCCCTTCCCCTCAATCTGACCCCTTCTCCCCAATCTGACCCCTTCTCCCCAATCTGACCCCTTCTCCTCAATCTGACTCCTTCTCCTCAATCTGACTCCTTCTCCCCAATCTGACTCCTTCTCCCCAATCTGACCCCTTCTCCCCAATCTGACTCCTTCTCCCCAATCTGACCCCTTCTCCTCAATCTGACCCCTTCCCCTCAATCTGATCCCTTCTCCTCAATCTGACTCCTTCTCCCCAATCTGACTCCTTCTCCCCAATCTGACCCCTTCTCCTCAATCTGACTCCTTCTCCCCAATCTGACCCCTTCTCCTCAATCTGACCCCTTCTCCCCAATCTGACCCCTTCTCCTCAATCTGACTCCTTCTCCTCAATCTGACTCCTTCTCCCCAATCTGACCCCTTCTCCTCAATCTGACCTCTTCTCCTCAATCTGACCCCTGCCCCTCATAGAATCATAGAATCATAGAAGTTTACAACATGGAAACAGGCCCTTCGGCCCAACATGTCCATGTCGCCCAGTTTATACCACTAAGATCATCCCAATTGCCTGCACTTGGCCCATGTCCCTCTATACCCATCTTACCCATGTAACTGTCCAAATGATTTTTAAAAGACAAAATTGTACCCGCCTCTACTACTGCCTCTGGCAGCTCGTTCCAGACACTCACCACCCTTTGAGTGAAAAAATTGCCCCTCTGGACCCTTTTGTATCTCTCCCCTCTCACCTTAAATCTATGCCCCCTCGTTATAGACTCCCCTACCTTTGGGAAAAGATTTTGACTATCGACCTTATCTCTGCCCCTCATTATTTTATAGACTTCTATAAGATCACCCCTAAACCTCCTACTCTCCAGGGAAAAAAGTCCCAGTCTGTCTAACCTCTCCCGATAAGTCAATCTGACCACTTCTTCCTAATCTGACTCCTTCTCCCCAACCTGACCCCTTCTCCTCAATCTGACCCCTGCTCCTCAATCTGACCCCTTCTCCTCAATCTGACCCCTGCTCCTCAATCTGACCCCTTCTCCTCAATCTGACCCCTTCTCCTCAACCTGACCCCTTCTCCTCAATCTGACCCCTTCCCCAGAATCTGACCCCTTCTCCTCAATCTGACCCCTTCTCCCCAATCTGACCCCTTCCCCTCAATCTGACTCCTTCTCCTCAATCTGACCCCTTCTCCTCAATCTGACCCCTTCTCCCCAACCTGACCCCTTCTCCTCAATCTGACCCCTTCTCCTCAACCTGACCCCTTCTCCTCAATCTGACCCCTTCCCCAGAATCTGACCCCTTCTCCTCAATCTGACCCCTTCTCCCCAATCTGACCTCTTCTCCTCAATCTGACCCCTGCCCCTCAATCTGACCCCTGCCCCTCAATCTGACCCCTGCCCCTCAATCTGACTCCTTCTCCTCAGTCTGGGTGTCGGGGAGAGATGAACTGTCGAGGTGGGATTGCTGCAGAAGGGAATGCAGAATGGGAATGATTTCATGTTCCATGTCAGAGGGTGACGGTCACCGTGTGACAGGAAACACATGAGCCCTGATAGCCCAGTCGGTCGAGCCTCTGAGTTTTAATCTGAGGTTTCAGGGTTCGAGTCATTTATCAGGCGTTCCTTTTAACAAAAGATTATAAATTATCACTTTCCTGCAGCCGCACGAAACACGAGCAATTCCCTCCGATCTTTCCCGCTGCCTCGATAAAACTCATTTGGAGGTTCTGAGGACAGGTCATCGCCCTGAAATGTGAACTCTGTTTCTCTCTGAACAGACGCTTCCTGGCCGACTGATCGTTTCCAGCATTTCCGGCTCTTTCGATATCTGATATAAAACATTTGCCCCACAGCCTGATTCTTTCCAGGAGATGATATTTTCCCAATGTGGTGTTTTCATCGATAAAATCATCGCCCGAACAGGGACTTGAACCCTGGGCCCTCAGATTAAAAGTCTGATGCTCTACCGACTGAGCTATCCGGGCTGTGTGGGGATCGAGGCCCCACACCACTGATGGGCTGTGGGTAGGAATTACACTCATTTCACCACAGGTTCACAACCGGCCTCTCAACACACGTCCCGTCACCAAATTGCTCCAGGTCAAAACCTCTTCACAGCCCAATTCCTTCTCAAAGTGACCGCACTCCACCCGACCTCAATCTGGGCCCCGTCTCCCCCGACCTCAATCTGGGCCCCGTCTCCCCCGACCTCAATCTGGGCCCCGTCTCCCCCGACCTCAATCTGGGCCCCGTCTCCCCCGACCTCAATCTGGGCCCCGTCTCCCCCGACCTCAATCTGGGCCCCGTCTCCACCAGACCTCAATCTGGGCCCCGTCTCCCCCGACCTCAATCTGGGCCCCGTCTCCCCCGACCTCAATCTGGGCCCCGTCTCCCCCGACCTCAATCTGGGCCCCGTCTCCCCCGACCTCAATCTGGGCCCCGTCTCCCCCGACCTCAATCTGGGCCCCGTCTCCCCCGACCTCAATCTGGGCCCCGTCTCCTCCCGACCTCAATCTGGGCCCCGTCTCCCCCGACCTCAATCTGGGCCCCGTCTCCCCCGACCTCAATCTGGGCCTCGTCTCCCCCGACCTCAATCTGGGCCCCGTCTCCCCCGACCTCAATCTGGGCCCCGTCTCCCCCGACCTCAAACTGGGCCCCGTCTCCCCCGACCTCAATCTGGGCCCCGTCTCCTCCGACCTCAATCTGGGCCCCGTCTCCACCAGACCTCAATCTGGGCCCCGTCTCCACCAGACCTCAATCTGGGCCCCGTCTCCACCAGACCTCAATCTGGGCCCCGTCTCCTCCCGACCTCAATCTGGGCCCCGTCTCCTCCGACCTCAATCTGGGCCCCGTCTCCTCAATCTGACCCCTTCTCCTCAATCTGACCTCTTCTCCTCAATCTGACCTCTACTCCTCAATCTGACCCGTTCTCATCAATCTGACCCCTTCTCCCCAATCTGACCCCTTCTCCTCAATCTGACCTCTACCCCTCAATCTGACCCCTTCTCCTCAATCTGACCCCTTTCTCCTCAATGTGACCCCTTCCCCTCAATCTGATCCCTGCTCCTCAATCTGACCCCTTCTCCTCAATCTGACCCCTTCTCCTCAATCTGACCTCTACCCCTCAATCTGACCCCTTCTCCTCAATCTGACCCCTTTCTCCTCAATGTGACCCCTTCCCCTCAATCTGATCCCTGCTCCTCAATCTGACCCCTTCTGCCCAATCTGACCCCTTCTCCCCAATCTGACCCCTTCTCCCCAATCTGATCCCTTCTCCTCAATCTGACCCCTTCTCCCCAATCTGACCCCTTCTCCTCAATTTGACCCCTTCTCCCCAATCTGACCCCTTCTCCTCAATCTGACCCCTTCTCCTCAATCTGACCTCATCTCCTTAACCTGACCTCGTTCTCCTCAATGTGACCCCTTCCCATCAATCTGACCTCTTCTCCTCAATCTGACCTCTTCTCCTCAATCTGACCCCTGCCCCTCATAGAATCATAGAATCATAGAAGTTCACAACATGGAAACAGGCCCTTCGGCCCAACATGTCCATGTCGCCCAGTTTATACCACTAAGCTAGTCCCAATTGCCTGCACTTGGCCCATATCCCTCTATACCCATCTTACCCATGTAACTGTCCAAATGCTTTTTAAAAGACAAAATTGTACCCGCCTCTACTACTGCCTCTGGCAGCTCGTTCCAGACACTCACCACCCTTTGAGTGAAAAAATTGCCCCTCTGGACCCTTTTGTATCTCTCCCCTCTCACCTTAAATCTATGCCCCCTCGTTATAGACTCCCCGACCTTTGGGAAAAGATTTTGACTATCTACCTTATCTCTGCCCCTCATTATTTTATAGACTTCTATAAGATCACCCCTAAACCTCCTACTCTCCAGGGAAAAAAGTCCCAGTCTGTCTAACCTCTCCCGATAAGTCAATCTGACCCCTTCTCCCTAATCTGACCCCTTCTCCCCAACCTGACCCCTTCTCCTCAATCTGACCCCTGCTCCTCAATCTGACCCCTTCTCCTCAATCTGACCCCTGCTCCTCAATCTGACCCCATCTCCTCAATCTGACCCCTGCTCCTCAACCTGACCCCTTCTCCTCAATCTGACCCCTGCTCCTCAATCTGACCCCATCTCCTCAATCTGACCCCTTCTCCCCAACCTGACCCCTTCTCCTCAACCTGACCCCTTCTCCTCAATCTGACCCCTTCCCCAGAATCTGACCCCTTCTCCTCAATCTGACCCCTTCCCCAGAATCTGACCCCTTCTCCTCAATCTGACCCCTTCTCCTCCATCTGACCCCATCTCCTCAATCTGACCCCATCTCCTCAATCTGACCCCTGCCCCTCAATCTGACTCCTTCTCCTCAGTCTGGGTGTTGGGGAGAGATGCACTGTCGAGGTGGGATTGCTGCAGAAGGGAATGCAGAATGGGAATGATTTCATGTTCCATGTCAGAGGGTGACGGTCACCGTGTGACAGGAAACACATGAGCCCTGATAGCCCAGTCGGTCGAGCCTCTGAGTTTTAATCTGAGGTTTCAGGGTTCGAGTCATTTATCAGGCGTTCCTTTTAACAAAAGATTATAAATTCTCACTTTCCTGCAGCCGCACGAAACACGAGCAATTCCCTCCGATCTTTCCCGCTGCCTCGATAAAACTCATTTGGAGTTTCTGAGGACAGGTCATCGGCCTGAAATGTGAACTCTGTTTCTCTCTGAACAGACGCTTCCTGGCCGACTGATCGTTTCCAGCATTTCCGGCTCTTTCGATATCTGATATGAAACATTTGCCCCACAGCCTGATTCTTTCCAGGAGATGATATTTTCTCAATGTGGTGTTTTCATCGATAAAATCATCGCCCGAACAGGGACTTGAACCCTGGACCCTCAGATTAAAAGTCTGATGCTCTACCGACTGAGCTATCCGGGCTGTGTGAGGATTGAGGCCCCACAGCACTGACGGGCTGTGGGTAGGAATTACACTCATTTCACCACAGATTCACAACTGGCCTTTTGTTATTATTCGTTCATGAGATGTGGGCGTCGCTGGGCGAGGCCGGCATTTATTGCCCATCCCTAATTGCCCCTTGAGAAGGTGGTGGTGAGCCGCCTTCTTGAACCGCTGCAGTCCGTGTGGTGACGGTTCTCCCACAGTGCTGTTAGGAAGGGAGTTCCAGGATTTTGACCCAGCGACGATGAAGGAACGGCCGATATATTTCCAAGTCGGGATGGTGTGTGACTCGGAGGGGGACGTGCAGGTGGTGTTGTTCCCATGTGCCTGCTGCTCTTGTCCTTCTAGGTGGTAGAGGTCGCGGGTTTGGGAGGTGCTGTCGAAGAAGCCTTGGCGGGTTGCTGCAGTGCATCCTGTGGATGGTCCACACTGCAGCCACAGTGCGCCGGTGGTGAAGGGAGTGAATGTTTAGGGTGGTGGATGGGGTGCCAATCAAGCGGGCTGCTTTGTCCTGGATGGTGTCGAGCTTCTTGAGTGTTGTTGGAGCTGCACTCATCCAGGCAAGTGGAGAGTATTCCATCACACTCCTGACTTGTGCCTTGTAGATGGTGGAAAGGCTTTGGGGAGTCAGGAGGTGAGTCACTCGCCGCAGAATACCCAGCCTCTGACCTGCTCTCGTAGCCACAGTATTTATATGGCTGGTCCAGTTAAGTTTCTGGTCAATGGTGACCCCCAGGATGTTGATGGTGGGGGATTCGGCGATGGTAATGCCGTTGAATGTCAAGGGGAGGTGGTTAGACTCTCTCTTGTTGGAGATGATGTGGAGATGCCGGTGATGGACTGGGGTTGACAATTGTAAACAATTTTACAACACCAAGTTATAGTCCAGCAATTTTATTTTAAATTCACAAGCTTTCGGAGATTTTCTCCTTCCTCAGGTAAATGTTTCAAGATCTCCTTGAAGCCTACGCATTTATACATATTGAACAATAATACATGGTGTTTACAGACTGCCCCTGCAACTGCCCGTTGCCAAGGCAATCACCGTGTTCAGACAGAGAGGTGTCATCTGCAGAACCCCCGAATACACATTCAACAAAAAAACAAACAGGGGAAAAAAAAACAGAGAAAAAAAAAAAACACAGAGAGAGGCAGAAACATCCGGAAGGCAGAGAGAGCCAGCAAATGACCCATTATATTAAAAACAGATAACATTTGTTCGCTGGTGGGGTAACGTGTAGCGTGACATGAACCCAAGATCCCGGTTGAGGCCGTCCTCATGGGTGCGGAACTTGGCTATCAATTTCTGCTCGACGATTTTGCGTTGTCGTGTGTCTCGAAGGCCGCCTTGGAGTACGCTTACCCGAAGGTCGGTGGATGAATGTCCATGACTGCTGAAGTGTTCCCCGACTGGGAGGGAACCCTCCTGTTTGGCGATTGTTGCGCGGTGTCCGTTCATCCGTTGTCGCAGCGTCTGCATGGTCTCGCCAATGTACCATGCTCTGGGGCATCCTTTCCTGCAACGTATGAGGTAGACAACGTTGGCCGAGTCACAGGAGTATGAACCATGCACCTGGTGGGTGGTGTCATCTCGTGTGATGGTGGTATCTGTGTCGATGATCTGGCATGTCTTGCAGAGGTTACCGTGGCAGGGTTGTGTGGCGTCGTGGACGCTGTTCTCTTGAAAGCTGGGTAGTTTAGACTATTGCAAAGAAGCATACCGACAACTGGACAACCAGGAACACTACAGACGGTTACCCGCAGATCCGACCAAAGAACACACCCACCAGCTCAACAAACTGATCAAGACCTTCGATCCAGACCTTCAAAGCATCCTACGCATTCTCATCCCACGTAATCCCCGCGTGGGAGACTTCTACTGCCTCCCAAAGATACACAAAGCCAACACACCCGGACGTCCCATCGTATCAGGCAACGGAACCCTGTGTGAGAACCTCTCTGGATACATCGAGGGCATCCTGAAACCCATCGTACAGGGAACCCCCAGCTTCTGTCGCGACACTACAGACTTCCTACAAAAACTCAGTACCCACGGACCAGTTGAACCAGGAACACTTCTCACCACGATGGACGTCTCGGCACTATACACCAGTATCCCCCACGATGACGGCATCGCTGCGACAGCATCAATACTCAACACCAACAACAGCCAATCTCCGGAAGCCATCCTACAACTCATCCGCTTCATCCTGGATCACAATGTCTTCACCTTCAATAACCAGTTCTTTACCCAAACACACGGAACAGCCATGGGGACCAAATTCGCACCCCAATACGCCAACATTTTCATGCACAAGTTCGAGCAGGACTTCTTCACTGCACAAGACCTCCAACCAACACTATACACCAGATACATCGACGACATTTTCTTTCTATGGACCCACGGCAAGGAATCACTAAAGAGACTACACGATAACATCAACAAGTTCCATCCCACCATCAAGCTCACCATGGACTACTCCTCAGAATCAGTTTCTTTCTTGGACACACGAATCTCCATCAAAGACGGGCACCTCAGCACCTCACTCTACCGCAAGCCCACGGACAACCTCACGATGCTCCACTTTTCCAGCTTCCACCCTAACCACGTCAAAGAGGCCATCCCCTATGGACAGGCCCTGCGAATACACAGGGTCTGCTCAGACGAGGAGGAACGCGATGGACACCTACAGACGCTGAAAGACGCCCTAGTAAGAACGGGATATGACGCTCGACTCATCGATCGACAGTTCCGACGGGCCACAGCAAAAAATCGCATAGACCTCCTCAGGAGACTAACACGGGACGCAACCAACAGAGTACCCTTTGTCGTCCAGTACTTCCCCGGAGCGGAGAAACTACGCCATGTTCTCCGCAGCCTTCAACATGTCATCAATGAGGACAAACACCTCGCTATGGCCATCCCCACACCTCCACTACTCGCCTTTAAACAGCCACCCAACCTCAAACAGACCATCGTTCGCAGCAAACTACCCAGCTTTCAAGAGAACAGCGTCCACGACGCCACACAACCCTGCCACGGTAACCTCTGCAAGACATGCCAGATCATCGACACAGATACCACCATCACACGAGATGACACCACCCACCAGGTGCATGGTTCATACTCCTGTGACTCGGCCAACGTTGTCTACCTCATACGTTGCAGGAAAGGATGCCCCAGAGCATGGTACATTGGCGAGACCATGCAGACGCTGCGACAACGGATGAACGGACACCGCGCAACAATCGCCAAACAGGAGGGTTCCCTCCCAGTCGGGGAACACTTCAGCAGTCATGGACATTCATCCACCGACCTTCGGGTAAGCGTACTCCAAGGCGGCCTTCGAGACACACGACAACGCAAAATCGTCGAGCAGAAATTGATAGCCAAGTTCCGCACCCATGAGGACGGCCTCAACCGGGATCTTGGGTTCATGTCACGCTACACGTTACCCCACCAGCGAACAAATGTTATCTGTTTTTAATATAATGGGTCATTTGCTGGCTCTCTCTGCCTTCCGGATGTTTCTGCCTCTCTCTGTGTTTTTTTTTCTCTGTTTTTTTTTTCCCTGTTTGTTTTTTTGTTGAATGTGTATTCGGGGGTTCTGCAGATGACACCTCTCTGTCTGAACACGGTGATTGCCTTGGCAACGGGCAGTTGCAGGGGCAGTCTGTAAACACCATGTATTATTGTTCAATATGTATAAATGCGTAGGCTTCAAGGAGATCTTGAAACATTTACCTGAGGAAGGAGAAAATCTCCGAAAGCTTGTGAATTTAAAATAAAATTGCTGGACTATAACTTGGTGTTGTAAAATTGTTTACAATTGTTGGAGATGGTCATTGCCTGGCACTTATCTGGCGCGAATGTTACTTGCCACTTATCAGCCCAAGCCTGGATGTTGTCCAGGTCTTGCTGCATGCGGGCTCGGACTGCTTCATTATCTGAGGGGTTGTGAATGGAACTGAAGACTGTGCAATCATCAGCGAACATCCCCATTTCTGACCTTATGATGGAGGGAAGGTCATTGATGAAATTTTCAATTTGACCATTTGCTCCTCAATCTGACCCCTTCTCCCCAATTTGACCCCTTCTCCTCAATCTGACCCCTTCTCCTCAATCTGACCCCTTCTCCCCAATCTGACCTCTTCTCCTCAATCTGACCTCGTCTCCTCAATCTGACCCCTTCTCCTCAATCTGACCCCTTCTCCTCAATCTGACCCGGTCTCCTCAATCTGACCCCTTCTCCTCCTTCTGACCCCTTCTCCTCAATCTGACTCCTTCTCCTCAATCTGACCCCTTCTCCCCAATCTGACCTCGTTTCCCCAATCTGACCCCTTCTCCTCAATCTGACCCCTTCTCCCCAATCTGACCCCTTCTCCTCAATCTGACTCCTTCTCCTCAATCTGACCTCGTCTCCTCAATCTGACCCCTTCTCCTCAATCTGACCCCTTCTCCTCCTTCTGACCCCTTCTCCTCAATCTGACTCCTTCTCCTCAATCTGACCCCTTCTCCCCAATCTGACCTCGTTTCCCCAATCTGACCCCTTCTCCTCAATCTGACCCCTTCTCCCCAATCTGACCCCTTCTCCCCAATATGACCCTTTCTCCTCAATCTGACCCCTTCTTCCCAATCTGACCCCTTCTCCTCAATCTGACCCCTTCTCCTCAATCTGACCTCTTCTCCCCAATATGACCCCTTCTCCTCAATCTGACCCCTTCTCCTCAATCTAACCCCTTCCCCTAAATCTGACCCCTTCTCCCCAATCTGACCCCTTCTCCTCAATCTGACCCCTTCCCCTAAATCTGACCCCTTCTCCTCAATCTGACCGCTTCTCCCTAATCTGACCCCTTCCCCTCAATCTGACCCCTTCTCATCAATCTGACCCCTTCCCCTCAATCTGACCCCTTCTCCTCAATCTGACCCCTTCTCCTCAATCTGACCCCTTCTCCTCAATCTGACCCCTTCTCCTCAATCTGACCCCTTCTCCTCAATCTGACCTCATCTCCTCAACCTGACCTCTTTCTCCTCAATGTGACACCTTCCCATCAATCTGACCCCTTTCTCCTCACTGTGACCCCTTCTCCTCAATCTGACCCCTTCTCCTCAACCTGACCTCTTTCTCCTCAATGTGACACCTTCCCATCAATCTGACCCCTTTCTCCTCACTGTGACCCCTTCTCCTCAATCTGACCCCTTCTCCTCAATCTGACCCCTTCTCCTCAATCTGACCTCTTCTCCTCAATCTGACCCCTGCCCCTCAATCTGACCGCTTCTCCCTAATCTGACCCCTTCTCCCCAATCTGACCCCTTTCTCCTCAATCTGACCCCTTCTCCTCAATCTGACCCCTTCTCCTCAATCTGACCCCTGCCCCTCAATCTGACCGCTTCTCCCTAATCTGACCCCTTCTCCCCAATCTGACCCCTTCTCCCCAATCTGACCCCTTCTCCTCAATCTGACCCCTTCTCCCCAATCTGACCTCTTCTCCCCAATCTGACCCCTTTTCCTCAATCTGACCCCATCTCCTCAATCTGACCCCTGCCCCTCAATCTGACCCCTGCCCCTCAATCTGACCCCTGCCCCTCAATCTGACCCATTCTCCTCCATCTGACCCCATCTCCTCAATCTGACCCCTGCCCCTCAATCTGACCCCTGCCCCTCAATCTGACTCCTTCTCCTCAGTCTGGGTGTCGGGGAGAGATGAACTGTCGAGGTGGGATTACTGCAGAAGGGAATGCAGAATGGGAATGATTTCATGTTCCATGTCAGAGGGTGACGGTCACCGTGTGACAGGAAACACACGAGCCCTGATAGCCCAGTCGGTCGAGCCTCTGAGTTTTAATCTGAGGTTTCAGGGTTCGAGTCATTTATCAGGCGTTCCTTTTAACAAAAGATTATAAATTCTCACTTTCCTGCAGCCGCACGAAACACGAGCAATTCCCTCCGATCTTTCCCGCTGCCTCGATAAAACTCATTTGGAGTTTCTGAGGACAGGTCATCGCCCTGAAATGTGAACTCTGTTTCTCTCTGAACAGACGCTTCCTGGCCGACTGATCGTTTCCAGCATTTCCGGCTCTTTCGATGTCTGATATAAAACATTTTAAAGATTTGCCCCACAGCCTGATTCTTTCCAGGAGATGATATTTTCCCAATGTGGTGTTTTCATCGATAAAATCATCGCCCGAACAGGGACTTGAACCCTGGGCCCTCAGATTAAAAGTCTGATGCTCTACCGACTGAGCTATCCGGGCTGTGTGAGAATCGAGGCCCCACACCACTGACTGGCTGTGGGTAGGAATTACACTCATTTCACCACAGGTTCACAACTGGCCTTTTTTTATTATTCGTTCAAGGGATGTGGGCGTCGCTGGCGAGGCCGGCATTTATTGCCCATCCCTAATTGCCCCTTGAGAAGGTGGTGGTGAGCCGTCTTCTTGAACCGCTGCAGTCCGTGTGGTGAAGGTTCTCCCACAGTGCTGTTAGGAAGGGAGTTCCAGGATTTTGACCCAGCGACAATGAAGGAACGGCGATATATTTCCAAGTCGGGATGGTGTGTGACTTGGAGGGGAACGTGCAGGTGGTGTTGTCCCCATGTGCCTGCTACCCTTGTCCTTCTAGGTGGTAGAGGTCGCGGGTTTGGGAGGTGCTGTCGAAGAAGCCTTGGCGAGTTGCTGCAGTGCATCCTGTGGATGGTACACACTGCAGCCACGGTGCGCCGGTGGTGAAGGGAGTGAATGTTTAGGGTGGTGGATGGGGTGCCAATCAAGCGGGCTGCTTTGTCCTGGATGGTGTCGAGCTTCTTGAGTGTTGTTGGAGCTGCACTCATCCAGGCAAGTGGAGAGTATTCCATCACACTCCTGACTTGTGCCTTGTAGATGGTGGAAAGGCTTTGGGGAGTCAGGAGGTGAGTCACTCACCGCAGAATACCCAGCCTCTGACCTGCTCTTGTAGCCACAGTATTTATATGGCTGGTCCAGTTAAGTTTCTGGTCAATGGTGACCCCCAGGATGTTGATGGTGGGGGATTCGGCGATGGTAATGCCGTTGAATGTCAAGGGGAGGTGGTTAGACTCTCTCTTGTTGGAGATGGTCATTGCCTGGAACTTATCTGGCGCGAATGTTACTTGCCACTTATCAGCCCAAGCCTGGATGTTGTCCAGGTCTTGCTGCATGCGGGCTCGGACTGCTTCATTATCTGAGGGGTTGTGAATGGAACTGAACACTGTGCAATCATCAGCGAACATCCCCATTTCTGACCTTATGATGGAGGGAAGGTCATTGATGAAATTTTCAATTTGACCATTTGCTCCTCAATCTGACCCCTTCTCCCCAATTTGACCCCTTCTCCTCAATCTGACCCCTTCTCCTCAATCTGACCCCTTCTCCCCAATCTGACCTCTTCTCCTCAATCTGACCTCGTCTCCTCAATCTGACCCCTTCCCCTCAATCTGACCCCTTCTCCTCAATCTGACCCGGTCTCCTCAATCTGACCCCTTCTCCTCCTTCTGACCCCTTCTCCTCAATCTGACCCCTTCTCCCCAATCTGACCCCTTCTCCTCAATCTTACCCCTTCTCCCCAATCTGACCCATTCTCCCCAATCTGACCTCTTCTCCCCAATATGACCCCTTCTCCTCAATCTAACCCCTTCCCCTAAATCTGACCCCTTCTCCCCAATCTGACCCCTTCTCCTCAATCTGACCCCTTCCCCTAAATCTGACCCCTTCTCCTCAATCTGACCCCTTCTCCTCAATCTGACCCCTTCTCCTCAATCTGACCCCTTCCCCTAAATCTGACCCCTTCTCCTCAATCTGACCCATTCTCCTCAATCTGACCCCTTCTCCTCAATCTGACCCCTTCTCCTCAATCTGACCCCTTCTCCTCAATCTGACCCATTCTCCTCAATCTGACCCCTTCTCCTCAATCTGACCCCTTCTCCTCAATCTGACCCCTTCTCCTCAATCTGACCCCTTCCCCTCAATCTGACCCCTTCTCCCCAATCTGACCCCTTCTCCTCAATCTGACCCCTTCTCCTCAATCTGACCCCTTCCCCTAAATCTGACCCCTTCTCCTCAATCTGACTCCTTCTCCTCAGTCTGGGTGTTGGGGAGAGATGCACTGTCGAGGTGGGATTACTGCAGAAGGGAATGCAGAATGGGAATGATTTCATGTTCCATGTCAGAGGGTGAAGGTCGCCGTGTTCTCACTATGTTCTTATTATGTTCTTATGTTCTTACTATGTCCTTATTATTCTCACTATGTTCTCACTATATTCTCACTATGTTCTCACCATGTTCTTATGTAATCTAATTATGTTCTCACTATGTTCTTATTATGTTCTTACTATGTTCTCATTATGTTCTTACTATGTTCTCACTATGTTCTTATTATGTTCTCACTATGTTCTTATTAAGTTCTCACTATGTTCTCACTATGTTCTTATTATGTTCTTATTATGTTCTCACATGTTCTCAGTATGTTCTTATGTTCTTGTTATGTTCTTACTATATTCTCACTATGTTCTTATTATGTTCTCACTATGTTCTTATTATGTTCTCACTATGTTCTTATTATGTTCTTACTATGTTCTTACTATGTTCTTATTATGTTCTTACTATGTTCTCACTATCTCACTATGTTCTCACTATCTCACTGTGTTCTCACTATCTCACTGTGTTCTCACTATGTTCTCACTATATTCTCACTATGTTCTCACTATATTCTCACTACCTCATTATGTTCTCACTATCTTACTATGTTCTCACTGTGTTCTCACTATCTCACTGTGTTCTCACTATGTTCTCACTATGTTCTCACTATCTCCTCACTATGTTCTCACTATCTTACTATATTCTCACTATGTTCTCACTATGTTCTCACTGTGTTCTCACTATATTCTCACTCACTATGTTCTCACTATCTTACTATGTTCTCACTATGTTCTCACTATCTCACTATATTCTCACTATGTTCTCACTACCTCATTATGTTCTCACTATCTTACTATGTTCTCACTATCTTACTATGTTCTCACTATCTTACTATTTTCTCACTATGTTCTTACTATGTTCTCACTATGTTCTTATTATGTTCTTACTATGTTCTCACTATCTCACTATGTTCTCACTATGTTCTCACTATGTTCTCACTATATTCTCACTACCTCATTATGTTCTCACTATCTTACTATGTTCTCACTGTGTTCTCACTATCTCACTGTGTTCTCACTATGTTCTCACTATCTCCTCACTATGTTCTCACTATCTTACTATATTCTCACTATGTTCTCACTATGTTCTCACTGTGTTCTCACTATATTCTCACTCACTATGTTCTCACTATGTTCTCACTATCTTACTATGTTCTCACTATGTTCTCACTATCTCACTATATTCTCACTATGTTCTCACTACCTCATTATGTTCTCACTATCTTACTATGTTCTCACTATCTTACTATGTTCTCACTATGTTCTCACTATCTTCCCACTATGTTCTCACTATATTCTCGCTATCTCACTATATTCTCACTATGTTCTCACTACCTCATTATGTTCTCACTATCTCACTATGTTCTCACTATCTTACTATGTTCTCACTATGTTCTCACTATCTTACTATGTTCTTACTATATTCTCACTATGTTCTCACTATATTCTCACTATGTTCTCACTATCTCACTATGTTCTCACTATCTCACTATCTTCTCACTATGTTCTCACTATCTCATTATCTTCTCACTATGTTCTCACTATCTTCTTACTATGTTCTCACTATATTCTCACTATGTTCTCACTATCTCACTATCTTCTCACGTTCTCACTATCTTCTCACTATGTTCTCACTATGTTCTCACTATCTTCTTACTATGTTCTCACTATATTCTCACTATGTTCTCACTATCTCACTATCTTCTCACGTTCTCACTATCTTCTCACTATGTTCTCACTATCTTCTCACTATCTCACTATCTTCTCACTATCTTCTCACTATGTTCTCACTATCTTCTCACTATCTCACTATCTTCTCACTATCTCACTATCTCCTCACTATGTTCTCACTATCTTCTCACTATCTCACTATCTTCTCACTATCTTCTTACTATGTTCTCACTATATTCTCACTATGTTCTCACTATCTCACTATCTTCTTACTATGTTCTCACTATCTCCTCACTATGTTCTCACTATCTTCTCACTATCTTACTATATTCTCACTATGTTCTCACTCACTATCTTCTCACCATGTTCTCACTGTGTTCTCACTATCTCACTATATTCTCACTCACTATCTCACTATGTTCTCACTATATTCTCACCATGTTCTCACTATGTTCTCACTGTGTTCTCACTATCTCACTATATTCTCACTCACTATCTTCTCACCATGTTCTCACTATGTTCTCACTGTGTTCTCACTATCTCACTATATTCTCACTATCTTCTCACTATGTTCTCACTGTGTTCTCACTATCTCACTATATTCTCACTCACTATCTTCTCACCATGTTCTCACTGTGTTCTCACTATATTCTCACTCACTATCTTCTCACCATGTTCTCACTATCTTCTCACCATGTTCTCACTATATTCTCACTATGTTCTCACTATCTCACTATATTCTCACTCACTATCTTATCACTATATTCTCACTATGTTCTCACTGTGTTCTCACTATATTCTCACTCACTATCTCACTATGTTCTCACTATGTTCTCACTGTGTTCTCACTATATTCTCACTCACTATCTCACTATGTTCTCACTATATTCTCACTATGTTCTCACTATGTTCTCACTATATTCTCACTCACTATCTTCTCACCATATTCTCACTATGTTCTCACTGTGTTCTCACTATCTCACCATGTTCTCACTATATTCTCACTATCTCACTATATTCTCACTCACTATCTTCTCACCATATTCTCACCATGTTCTCACTATGTTCTCACTATCTCACTATATTCTCACTCACTATCTTCTCACCATATTCTCACTATGTTCTCACTGTGTTCTCACTATCTCACCATGTTCTCACTATATTCTCACTATCTCACTATATTCTCACTCACTATCTTCTCACCATATTCTCACCATGTTCTCACTATGTTCTCACTATCTCACTATATTCTCACTCACTATCTTCTCACCATATTCTCACTATGTTCTCACTGTGTTCTCACTATCTCACCATGTTCTCACTATATTCTCACTATCTCACTATATTCTCACTCACTATCTTCTCACCATGTTCTCACTATGTTCTCACTATATTCTCACTCACTATCTTCTCACCATATTCTCACTATGTTCTCACTGTGTTCTCACTATCTCACCATGTTCTCACTATATTCTCACTATCTCACTATATTCTCACTCACTATCTTCTCACCATATTCTCACCATGTTCTCACTATGTTCTCACTATATTCTCACTATATTCTCACTCACTATCTTCTCACTATATTCTCACTCACTATCTTCTCACCATGTTCTCACTATATTCTCACTATATTCTCACTCACTATCTTCTCACTATATTCTCACTATGTTCTCACTATATTCTCACTATATTCTCACTCACTATCTTCTCACTATATTCTCACTATATTCTCACTCACTATCTTCTCACTATCTTCTCACTATATTCTCACTATATTCTCACTCACTATCTTCTCACTATCTTCTCACTATCTTCTCACTCACTATCTTCTCACTATATTCTCACTATGTTCTCACTATATTCTCACCATATTCTCACTATATTCTCACTCACTATATTCTCACTATGTTCTCACTATATTCTCACCATATTCTCACTATATTCTCACTCACTATATTCTCACTATGTTCTCACTATATTCTCACTATGTTCTCACTATATTCTCACTCACTATCTTCTCACTATATTCTCACCATATTCTCACTATATTCTCACTCACTATCTTCTCACTATGTTCTCACTATATTCTCACTATGTTCTCACTATATTCTCACTCACTATCTTCTCACTATGTTCTCACTATATTCTCACTCACTATCTTCTCACCATGTTCTCACTATATTCTCACTCACTATCTTCTCACCATATTCTCACTATATTCTCACTCACTATCTTCTCACCATGTTCTCACTATATTCTCACTATATTCTCACTCACTATCTTCTCACCATGTTCTCACTATATTCTCACTCACTATATTCTCACTATATTCTCACTCACTATCTTCTCACCATGTTCTCACTATATTCTCACTCACTATCTTCTCACTATATTCTCACTATGTTCTCACTATATTCTCACTCACTATCTTCTCACCATGTTCTCACTATATTCTCACTCACTATCTTCTCACCATGTTCTCACTATATTCTCACTCACTATATTCTCACTATATTCTCACTATATTCTCACTCACTATCTTCTCACCATGTTCTCACTATATTCTCACTCACTATATTCTCACTATATTCTCACTATATTCTCACTCACTATATTCTCACTATATTCTCACCATGTTCTCACTATATTCTCACTATATTCTCACTCACTATCTTCTCACTATATTCTCACTCACTATATTCTCACTCACTATATTCTCACTATATTCTCACTCACTATATTCTCACTATATTCTCACTCACTATATTCTCACTATATTCTCACTCACTATATTCTCACTATATTCTCACTCACTATAGTCTCACTATATTCTCACTCACTATGTTCTCACTATATTCTCACTCACTATATTCTCACTATATTCTCACTCACTATATTCTCACTATATTCTCACTATATTCTCACTCACTATATTCTCACTATATTCTCACTCACTATATTCTCACTATATTCTCACTCACTATGTTCTCACTATATTCTCACTCACTATATTCTCACTATATTCTCACTCACTATATTCTCACTATATTCTCACTCACTATGTTCTCACTATATTCTCACTCACTATATTCTCACTATATTCTCACTCACTATATTCTCACTATATTCTCACTCACTATGTTCTCACTATATTCTCACTCACTATATTCTCACTATAGTCTCACTCACTATATTCTCACTATATTCTCACTATATTCTCACTCACTATATTCTCACTATATTCTCACTCACTATATTCTCACTATATTCTCACTCACTATATTCTCACTATATTCTCACTCACTATATTCTCACTATATTCTCACTCACTATATTCTCACTATATTCTCACTCACTATATTCTCACTATATTCTCACTATATTCTCACTCACTATGTTCTCACTATATTCTCACTCACTATATTCTCACTATATTCTCACTATATTCTCACTCACTATATTCTCACTATATTCTCACTATATTCTCACTCACTATGTTCTCACTATATTCTCACTCACTATATTCTCACTATATTCTCACTATATTCTCACTCACTATATTCTCACTATATTCTCACTATATTCTCACTCACTATATTCTCACTATATTCTCACTCACTATGTTCTCACTATATTCTCACTCACTATATTCTCACTATATTCTCACTCACTATATTCTCACTATATTCTCACTCACTATGTTCTCACTATATTCTCACTCACTATATTCTCACCATGTTCTCACTATATTCTCACTATATTCTCACTCACTATCTTCTCACTATATTCTCACTATATTCTCACTATATTCTCACTCACTATATTCTCACTATATTCTCACTATATTCTCACTCACTATATTCTCACTATATTCTCACTCACTATGTTCTCACTATATTCTCACTCACTATATTCTCACTATATTCTCACTCACTATATTCTCACTATATTCTCACTCACTATCTTCTCACTATATTCTCACTATATTCTCACCATATTCTCACTATATTCTCACTCACTATCTTCTCACTATATTCTCACTATGTTCTCACTATATTCTCACTCACTATATTCTCACTATGTGGTCATTGCTGGAGGCAGCTGCTGGGGGAGGTGTTGAGGGGGGGGGGGCTGTGAGGGTGAGTTTTAGAGGAGGTCTGAGGAGAGGAACCCCCCCACCTCACCCTCCTCCCTCCCTCCACCCTCCACAATCTCACCTCAAACTCCTGTAGCTGGACTGTACCAAAAACCACCCAGTGGAGGACAACCGCCCCCCCCCCCACACACACAAACACCCCTTCCAGCGAATGGTGCAGTCCGTCCATTCGCGGCCAGGGAATCAAAGCGGGGGAGGGGAGGGGGGGGAACCAGCTGGGAATTTATTCCAAATGCAAGGAAAAAACGCAAAGAAAGGGCGGTTTCGATGCGGCAAAGGGTTGGGGGTCGATTTAGAGCCAGGTTGCGTGGGGCTGAGCGGGGTTTTGAGGGTCAGGAGGTGGGTTTTACCCACCCCCCTCCCACTCGACCCCCCCTCTCTCCCTGGCCGCAGTTGGTAGCGCCGGGGTGGCGGTTGATCAGACGCCCGTCCCCGCGCAGCCGCCGTCATTCAGCGGGCGGCGGTCGGGCAGGGAGGAGGAGCGAGTCGCTCTCTCGCTTTTGGAGGCAGCTGAGCGGCAGGGAGTGAAATAGAGCCCGAGGCTGCGGCCCTGCATAGCGGCGGGAGGGTGGGGAGGACGAGTGTGGAGAGTTGGAGCCGCTCGGGAGAAGCAGCCAGGTCCCTGTTGCTAAGGGGAAGGGGAAGGGTCAGATCTGCCCCCTTTCCCCAGTGACCTTTAACCCCCCCTTCCCAGTGACCTTTAACCCCCCCCCCCCCCCCACCAGTTAGCCCCTTGGCTGCTTTTTTTTTAAAAAACAAAAAGGAAGGAAGGGGGAGGGAAATCTCCCCTCTGGATCCAGTGCTGGGACCTCCAGCGCTCTCTCTCCACTGCATCCAGTGCTGGGACCTCCAGCGCTCTCTCTCCACTGCATCCAGTGCTGGGACCTCCAGCGCGCTCTCTCTCCACTGCATCCAGTGCCGGGACCTCCAGCGCGCTCTCCACTGCATCCAGTGCCGGGACCTCCAGCGCTCTCTCTCTCCACTGCATCCAGTGCTGGGACCTCCAGCGCTCTCTCTCTCCACTGCATCCAGTGCTGGGACCTCCAGCGCTCTCTCTCTCCACTGCATCCAGTGCTGGGACCTCCAGCGCTCTCTCTCTCCACTGCATCCAGTGCTGGGACCTCCAGCGCTCTCTCTCTCCACTGCATCCAGTGCTGGGACCTCCAGCGCTCTCTCTCTCCACTGCATCCAGTGCTGGGACCTCCAGCGCTCTCTCTCCACTGCATCCAGTGCTGGGACCTCCAGCGCTCTCTCTCTCCACTGCATCCAGTGCTGGGACCTCCAGCGCTCTCTCTCTCTCCACTGCATCCAGTGCTGGGACCTCCAGCGCTCTCTCTCTCCACTGCATCCAGTGCTGGGACCTCCAGCGCTCTCTCTCTCCACTGCATCCAGTGCTGGGACCTCCAGCACTCTCTCTCCACTGCATCCAGTGCTGGGACCTCCAGCTCTTCCCGCTGGACAGGAGTTGGATTTGGAGGAGGGCGGAGAGGGGGCCAGACTTGGCTCAAAAGTTCAGGCTGTCTTCGCTTAAGAGGAGGGGGGGGGGGAAGAGGAAATCCCGGCTTTAGATTGAGTGAATCCTGATTTTTTTGGAATCTCCTGGATTCAGGGGGAGTGAATCCTGATTTTTTTGAGGCTCCTGGATTCAGGGGGAGTGAATCCTGATTTTTGAGGCTCTCCTGGATTCAGAGGGAGTTAATCCTGATTTTTTTTGAGGCTCCTGGATTCAGAGGGAGTTAATCCTGATTTTTTTTGAGGCTCCTGGATTCAGAGGGAGTGAATTCTGATTTTTTTTTTGAGCCTCCTGGATTCAGAGGGAGTTAATCCTGATTTTTTTTTGAGGCTCCTGGATTCAGAGGGAGTGAACCCTGATTCTTGAGTGACTCCTGCATTCAGAGGGAGTGAATCCTGATTTTTTTTGAGGCTCCTGGATTCAGAGGGAGTGGATCCTGATTTTTGAGTGACTCCTGCATTCAGAGGGAGTGAGCCCTGATTTTTGAGTGACTCCTGCATTCCGAGGGAGCGAACCCTGATTTTTGAGACACTCCTCGATTTAGAGGGGGCGTTAATCCTGATTTCTGAGCATCCCGGATTTCGAAGTGGAGAATCCTGATTCATTGAGACAGTCCTGGATTGAAAAGGAGCGAGTCCTGATTTGCAAGAGACTCCTGGATTTGGAGGGGAAGAAAGCAGATTTTTGAGGGAGTCCTGGATCCAGAGAGTCCCGGAGAGAGAGCAACAGGCGACTGATCTCAAAAACCTTTTTGATTTTTGAGGTTTTTTCCCAAAAAGAAAATATATATTTATAACATTTTTTTGAAAAGGCTTTTGAACGGTCCCACGATGTGTGGAGACGGGATTGGATGAATGCCAGAGCTGAGGGGTTTATTCTAAAAACACGAACAGACCAGCCGTTCCGGGGGGGGGGGAAATCGGGGATTTTTGGGATCGGACTCTGCGCAGGGCAGGGCATTGGCCAAGGACTCGCGCCTGGATCTAGGAGACGGTGGGATTGACAGCGGTGCCAGGCGGATATCAGGTATTGTATAATTTAAACAGCGACAGCATGAATTCGCCAAACGGCGCGGCGTTGCTCCCCGTAGAATCGCCCGGCTTAGGAGGAGGCCGCTCGGCCCATCTGTGCCCGTGCCGGCTCTGTGGAAGAGCTCTCCAATCGGTCCCACTCGCCCCCCTCCCCTGCCATCGCCCTGTAAATGTTTGGACGATTGGCCTTTTCTCTCGAGAGGGGGGCTGGAATATAAACGGGGAGGGAGTTACGTTTACGGCTGGACAGAGCTCTGCTCCGACCACATCTGGAGCAGCTGCGTCCAGTCCTGGGCACCGCCCCCCTCGGGAAGGATATATCGGCCCTCGGAGGGAGGGGGTGAGGCCCAGATTCACCAGGGGCTAAAAGGGTTGAATCCCGAGGAGGGGTCGCACAGACCGGGCTTGTGTTCCCTCGAGTGCAGAAGATTGAGGGGTGATCTAATCGAGGGGTTTGAGATGATTGAAGGATTCGATAGGGTCGATGGAGAGAAACTATTTCCTCTGGTCGGGGGTCGGGGGAGAGAGTCCAGAACAAGGGGGCAGAATCTTAAAATGAGAGCTGGGCCCGTTCAGGGGTGATGTCAGGAAGCATTTCTTCACACAAAGGGGGAGTGGGAATCTGGAACTCTCTCCCCCCCCAAAAAGCTGTCGGGGCCGGGGGTCAATTGGGAATTTCAAACCTGAGATCGATCGATTTTTGTCGGGTGAGGGGGATTAAGGGTTCGGGAACCAAGGGGGGTAAATGGGGTTAAGATACAGATCAGACATGGTCTCATTGGATGGCGGAACAGGCTCGAGGGGCTGAATGGCCTCCTCCTGTTCCTGTGTAACAGGCTCGAGGGGCTGAATGGGCCTCCTCCTGTTCCTGTGTAACAGGCTCGAGGGGCTGAATGGCCTCCTCCTGTTCCTGTGTAACAGGCTCGAGGGGCTGAATGGCCTCCTCCTGTTCCTGTGTAACAGGCTCGAGGGGCTGAATGGCCTCCTCCTGTTCCTGTGTAACAGGCTCGAGGGGCTGAATGGCCTCCTCCTGTTCCTGTGTAACAGGCTCGAGGGGCTGAATGGCCTCCTCCTGTTCCTGTGTAACAGGCTCGAGGGGCTGAATGGCCTCCTCCTGTTCCTGTGTAACAGGCTCGAGGGGGGCTGAATGGCCTCCTGATGTTCGATGGGTAAAACAAGTCTTTCCTCATCTCCCCCTCTGGTTCTTTCCCCGATTATCTTCAATCTGCGTCCTCTGGTTCCCGACCCTCCTGCCCACTGGGAAACACTCTCTCCTTATTGACTCTCTCAAAACCCCTCCTGATTTCGAACCCCTCGATTAAATCTCCCCTTAACCTTCTCTGCTCTGAGGAGAACAATTCCCAGTTTCTCCAGTCTCTCCCACATAACTGAGGTCCCTCATCCCTGGGACCATTCTGGTAAATCTCCTCCGAGACCCTGGACATCTGTCCGAAAGCGCAGGGGGCCCAGAATTGGGACACAATGCTCCAGCTGAGGTCTAACCCAGTGTTTTTGTAAAGGTTTAGCACAACTCCCTTGCTTTTGTACTCCGTGCCTCTATTAATAAAGCCTTGCTGCTGTCTCCCGGATGTGAGATTCGGCTCAGTCAGCAAAGGCTGGGAGTGCAGCCCGAGCCTTTCCTGCTCTGTGCACTGTACTTTCGTTTTCTGGAGGTGGTCGTCTTCGAGCAGGTCTCTTAGCGCTGAGGGGGGGTGGTCAGATCATCGCAGGCACCAAGTTGTGTCAGGATGCTGTGACGGAGGGCCCTCCGGATCCCAAACGAGAGGTTTGCCAAATCGGAGTTATTTTTAAACTCGGGCGACAAATTACAGACTTTCTGCTCGAATGCTCTGCTGAATTCTCACTGCCCAGATATATATCGCTCCGAGGAGAGGGACACCCTTGCACCTTTCACGACCTCAGGATGTCCCAAAGCGCCTTCCAGCCAGTCAGATGATGTGGGGCCAATTTGCGCACAGCAAGATCCCACACCGTGATAAAATACCCAGATCATCTGTGTTTGTTTGGCGATGTTGGTCGAGGGATAAATATCGGGGCCCCAGGACCCCGGGGAGAACTCCCCCCTGCTCTTCTTCCAATCGTGGGCCGTGGGATCTTTTACACCCACCCGAGAGGGGCAGACGGGGCCCTCGGTTTAACGTCTCATCCCGAAAGACGGCCCCTCCGACAGTGCGGCGCTCCCTCAGTACCGACCCTCCGACAGTGCGGCGCTCCCTCAGTACTGACCCTCCGACAGTGCGGCGCTCCCTCAGTACCGACCCTCCGACAGTGCGGCGCTCCCTCAGCACCGACCCTCCGACAGTGCGGCGCTCCCTCAGCGCCGACCCTCCGACAGTGCGGCGCTCCCTCGGCGCCGACCCTCCGACAGTGCGGCGCTCCCTCGGCGCCGACCCTCCGACAGTGCGGCGCTCCCTCGGCGCCGACCCTCCGACAGTGCGGCGCTCCCTCGGCGCCGACCCTCCGACAGTGCGGCGCTCCCTCGGCGCCGACCCTCCGACAGTGCGGCGCTCCCTCGGCGCCGACCCTCCGACAGTGCGGCGCTCCCTCGGCACCGACCCTCCGACAGTGCGGCGCTCCCTCGGCACCGACCCTCCGACAGTGCGGCGCTCCCTCAGTACCGCCCCTCCGACAGTGCGGCACTCCCTCAGTACTGACCCTCCGACAGTGCGGCGCTCCCTCAGCACCGACCCTCCGACAGTGCGGCGCTCCCTCAGTACCCGACCCTCCGACAGTGCGGCGCTCCCTCAGCACCGACCCTCCGACAGTGCGGCGCTCCCTCGGCACCGGCCACCGGAGGGAGGAAGCGAGGGGAGAGGGAGAGGGAGTTACCCACTGAGCCATTGCTGAAACCGAATGGCCAGAGGCACACGGCCGGATAAGATTGACTTCTCACAATGCTTCTCCTCCTCCTCCTTGCAGCTCCCGATGGAGACCCTCCAGTCGGTGTCACTGGTGAACAAGCTGAGGGGACTGAGCCAGGAGGGGCTCGAGGAGATACTGAACAGCGCGGAGCAGCAGGAGGCCATGACGTTGGATAGCGAGGAGGTGAGCGGGCGTCTCTGCTTTTTATAAGAGTGCGTTCTCGGGACAGACCATCAGAGATGGGAGCAGGCCGTTCGGCCCCTCGAGCCTGCTCCGCCATGGCTGATCTGATTTTTACCTTAACTCCACTTTCCCCGCCCTTTCCCCATCTCCTTTGACTCCTCGCTGATCAAAAATTGGTCGAGCTCAGCCTTGACATGGATTCAATGACTCGGCCTCCACGGCTTTTCGGGGTAAAGAATTCCAAAGATTCACGACCCTCTGGGGGAAGAAATTCCTCCTCATTTCCGTCTTAAACGGGCGACCCCTTATTCTGAGACTATGCCCCCTAGTTTTAGATTCCCCCATGAGGGGTAACATCCTCTCAGCATCTACCCGATCGCGTCCCCTCAGAATCTTGTACGTTTCAATAAGGTCTCCTCTCGTTCTTCTAAACTCCAATGAGTATCGACCCAACCTGTTCAATCTTTCCTCATGAGACAACCCTTCCATACCTGGAATCAACCTTCTCTGAACTGCCTCCAATGCAAGTATGTCCTTCCTTAAATAAGGGCACCAGAACTGTCCGCAGTATTCCAGGTGTGGTCTCACCAGCACCCTGTACAGTCGGAGCACGGCTTCCCTGCTTTTACACTCCATCCCCCTCGAAATAGAGGCCAGTATTCCGCTTGGCTTCCCGATTACCTGCTGCACCGTCCCCTGGTTGCCCCTTGAGAAGGTGGTGATGGGCTGCCTCCTTCTTGAACCACTGCAATCCCGTGCCATGACGGTTCTCCCTCTGTGACGTTCGGTCCCTGGATTCTGACCCAGCGACCATGAAGGAACACCCGAGAAAGGTCCCAGTTGGGGTGCCGATTGTGCGGGTGTGATTTTAGTGGCCGGGGAGGGTGATTGATGCTGTGAGGTTGGTGTGTGTGTGTGTGTACGTTAGCCAGGACACCGGGGGAGAGCTCTTCTGCGAAATAGTGGCCGTGGGATTGTCCACGTCCGCCCGAGAGGGCAGACGGGGGGGCGGGGCCCCTCTGTTTAACGTCTCGTCCCGAAAGCCGGCCGCCGGCCTGGGATTAAACGCTCAAGCCACTGGAGCGGGGGGCCCGGCCCCTCGACCTTGCGACTCGGAGAGCGAGCGTCCTCCGCGCCGAGCCGCGGCTCAGGACGGTCAGGAGTCGGTGGCTCCTTTCCTGCCCTGCCGAGGTTGTCCCCTTCCGCGACTGCGCTCCGGGAGCTAACGGCGGTGAACGTCGCACCTCGCCCGCCTGGCTGCTGTGCTTTTTGATAACCCCCCCCGCCCCCGCCCCCGCCCCCGCCTCGGTGGGCAGCGTTCGCTCGCCTCCTGGAGCCGGGAGGCCGAGGGTTCGAGCCGCCGCCCTGGATGCTCGAGCACCGACCCCCGGGCGGTGGGCGGGGAGAGCGCTCTCCGAGACGTTAAACCCGCGGCCCCTTTCGACCCCCAGAAGAATTCTCCCCGGAGGCCGGGCCGTCCCTCAGCCGACAAATTAACCCCCACCCCTCCCCCGACCTCCTTCCGGGGATCTTGCTGTGCGCAAAATGGCTGCCGCAGACCCTCCAAAGTAATCCGATGTTTGTGGTTATCATCACACTCCACGGTGGGAGGGTCGGTACTGAGGGAGCGCCGCACTGTCGGAGGGTCAGTACTGAGGGAGCGCCGCACTGTCGGAGGGTCAGTACTGAGGGAGCGCCGCACTGTCGGAGGGTCGGTACTGAGGGAGCGCCGCGCTGTCGGAGGGTCGGTACTGAGGGAGCGCCGCACTGTCGGAGGGTCAGTACTGAGGGAGCGCCGCACTGTCGGAGGGTCGGTACTGAGGGAGCGCCGCACTGTCGGAGGGTCGGTACTGAGGGAGCGCCGCACTGTCGGAGGGTCGGTACTGAGGGAGCGCCGCACTGTCGGAGGGTCGGTACTGAGGGAGCGCTGCACTGTCGGAGGGTCAGTACTGAGGGAGCGCCGCACTGTCGGAGGGTCAGTACTGAGGGAGCGCCGCACTGTCGGAGGGTCAGTACTGAGGGAGCGCTGCACTGTCGGAGGGTCGGTACTGAGGGAGCGCCGCACTGTCGGAGGGTCGGTACCGAGGGAGCGCCGCACTGTCGGAGGGTCAGTACTGAGGGAGCGCCGCACTGTCGGAGGGTCAGTACTGAGGGAGCGCCGCACTGTCGGAGGGTCAGTACTGAGGGAGCGCCGCACTGTCGGAGGGTCAGTACTGAGGGAGCGCCGCACTGTCGGAGGGTCGGTACTGAGGGAGCGCCGCACTGTTGGTCGGTACTGAGGGAGCGCCGCACTGTCGGAGGGTCAGTACTGAGGGAGCCCTGCACTGACGGAGGGTCAGTACTGAGGGAGCGACGCACTGTCGGAGGGTCTGTACTGAGGGAGCGCCGCACTGTCGGAGGGTCAGTACTGAGGGAGCGCCGCACTGTCGGAGGGTCAGTACTGAGGGAGCCCTGCACTGACGGAGGGTCGGTACTGAGGGAGCGCCGCACTGTCGGAGGGTCGGTACTGAGGGAGCGCCGCACTGTCGGAGGGTCGGTACTGAGGGAGCCCTGCACTGTCGGAGGGTCGGTACTGAGGGAGCGCCGCACTGTCGGGGGGTCGGTACTGAGGGAGCCCTGCACTGTCGGAGGGGTCGGTACTGAGGGAGCCCTGCACTGTCGGAGGGTCGGTACTGAGGGAGCGCCGCACTGTCGGAGGGTCGGTACTGAGGGAGGGCCGCACTGTCGGAGGGTCAGTACTGAGGGAGCGCCGCACTGTCGGAGGGTCAGTACTGAGGGAGCGCCGCACTGTCGGAGGGTCGGTACTGAGGGAGCGCCGCACTGTCGGAGGGTCGTACTGAGGGAGCGCCGCACTGTCGAGGGTCGGTACTGAGGGAGCGCCGCACTGTCGGAGGGTCGGTACTGAGGGAGCGCCACACTGTCGGAGGGTCGGTACTGAGGGAGCGCCGCACTGTCGGAGTGTCGGTACTGAGGGAGCGCCGCACTGTCGGAGGGTCGGTACTGAGGGAGCACCGCACTGTCGGAGGGTCAGTACTGAGGGAGCGCCGCACTGTCGGAGGGGTCAGTACTGAGGGAGCGCCGCACTGTCGGAGGGTCGGTACTGAGGGAGCGCCGCACTGTCGGAGGGTCAGTACTGAGGGAGCCCTGCACTGACGGAGGGGTCAGTACTGAGGGAGCGACGCACTGTCGGAGGGTCTGTACTGAGGGAGCGCCGCACTGTCGGAGGGTCAGTACTGAGGGAGCGCCGCACTGTCGGAGGGTCAGTACTGAGGGAGCCCTGCACTGACGGAGGGGTCGGTACTGAGGGAGCGCCGCACTGTCGGAGGGTCGGTACTGAGGGAGCGCCGCACTGTCGGAGGGTCGGTACTGAGGGAGCCCTGCACTGTCGGAGGGTCGGTACTGAGGGAGCGCCGCACTGTCGGGGGGTCGGTACTGAGGGAGCCCTGCACTGTCGGAGGGTCGGTACTGAGGGAGCCCTGCACTGTCGGAGGGTCGGTACTGAGGGAGCGCCGCACTGTCGGAGGGTCGGTACTGAGGGAGGGCCGCACTGTCGGAGGGTCAGTACTGAGGGAGCGCCGCACTGTCGGAGGGTCAGTACTGAGGGAGCGCCGCACTGTCGGAGGGTCGGTACTGAGGGAGCGCCGCACTGTCGGAGGGTCGGTACTGAGGGAGCGCCGCACTGTCGGAGGGTCGGTACTGAGGGAGCGCCGCACTGTCGGAGGGTCGGTACTGAGGGAGCGCCGCACTGTCGGAGGGTCAGTACTGAGGGAGCGCCGCACTGTCGGAGGGTCGGTACTGAGGGAGTGCCGCACTGTCGGAGGGTCAGTACTGAGGGAGCGCCGCACTGTCGGAGGGTCGGTACTGAGGGAGAGCCGCACTGTCGGAGGGTCGGTACTGAGGGAGCGCCGCACTGTCGGAGGGTCGGTACTGAGGGAGCGCCGCACTGTCGGAGGGTCGGTGCTGAGGGAGCGCCGCACTGTCGGAGGGTCGGTGCTGAGGGAGCGCCGCACTGTCGGAGGGTCGGTACTGAGGGAGCGCCGCACTGTCGGAGGGTCGGTACTGAGGGAGCGCCGCACTGTCGGAGGGTCAGTACCGAGGGAGCGCTGTTGAAACGGGAGTTCTTGCCGTTCAGAAAATACTCTGATCAATCTTTCTTCAGTCTATAGTGCGTGGCCTCACACTTCCCCACTCTGAACTCCATCTTGCCCCCCTTTTACCCACTCACCAAATCTATCAACGTCCCCTTGCAACTTTCTGCTCGAATCGACACTACTGACTGTCTGTGTGTTAAACCATTGATTTCTTTTTTAAAAGTCAGACCTTTTAACTTTGGACAAAGAATCTTACGGCACAGGAGGAGGCCGCTCGGCCCATTGTCCCTGTGCCGGCTCTGTGAGCGAGCTCTCCAATTAGTCCCAATCTATCCCCCGTCGCCCTGTAAATTTTCCCCCTTCGAGTATCTCTCCGATTCCCCCTTTTGAAAGTTATTATTGAATCTGCTCCCTCCGCCCTTTCAGGCAGCGAATTTCAGATCATCGCGACTCGCTGCGTAAAAAATCATTCTCCTCATCTCCCCCTCTTTCCCCGATTATCTTCAATCTGCGTCCTCTGGTTCCCGACCCTCCTGCCCACTGGAAACACTCTCTCCTTATTTACTCTCTCAAAACCCCTCCTGATTGTGAACCCCTCGATTAAATCTCCCCTTAACCTTCTCTGCTCTGAGGAGAACAATTCCCAGTTTCTCCAGTCTCTCCACACAACTGAGGTCCCTCATCCCCTGGTCCCATTCTGGGAAATCTCCTCCGCACCCTCTCTGAGACCCTGGACATCCTCCCTAAAGAGTGCGGAGCCCAGAATTGGGGACACAATACTCCAGCTGAGGTCGACCCCAGTGTTTTATAAAGGTTTAGCATCACTCCCTTGCTTGTGTGCTCTGTGCCTCCATTTATAAAGCCCAGGATCCCCACGCCTTTTATAAACAGCATTGAGAGGAACAGAGTCCCCAGTGGGTGGGTGGGTGGGTGGGTGGTGGGGGAGAGCAGAGTTGTGTCAGGGTTCGATCCTGTGCC
Organism: Heptranchias perlo; assembly: GCF_035084215.1. Classification (NCBI taxonomy): domain Eukaryota; kingdom Metazoa; phylum Chordata; class Chondrichthyes; order Hexanchiformes; family Hexanchidae; genus Heptranchias; species Heptranchias perlo. The sequence goes on along the minus strand of NW_027139760.1, from coordinate 10,222 downwards.
CTGCGGTTCTCAGTCCCTGCCCCGCAGCCTGTTGACGTCGGGGGGGGCCTTTGAAGGTTAAATCGGCACAGGTCCCCGTCTCCGCCCTGTTTGAAGCACCTCGGGGCCGGTGCAACCGGACGGGAACCAGCAGACTGCATTCTGCAGCTCGTGGTGACAGGCCAGGAGGAATGCCGTTGTCACACTGGCTCGCCGGTGCAGGGCAGGGGACGAGGTCTGCGGGTGGCTGTTCACCCGTCTCGGCAGTGAGTGTCAGAGGGGCTTCTCAACCGTGGGGCCGGTCGTTTGTTCACTCTGTCTCGCTCTGCAGTTCTCCCCTCTCCCTCTCCTCCTCCCCTCTCCCTCTCCCTCTCCCTCTCCTCCTCTCCCCCCCTCTCCCTCTCCTCCTCTCCCCCCCTCTCCCTCTCCTCCTCTCCCCCCCTCTCCCTCTCCTCCTCTCCCCCCCTCTCCCTCTCCTCCTCTCCCCCCCTCTCCCTCTCCTCCTCTCCCCCCCTCTCCCTCTCCTCCTCTCCCCCCCTCTCCCTCTCCTCCTCTCCCCCCCTCTCCCTCTCCTCCTCTCCCCCCCTCTCCCTCTCCTCCTCTCCCCCCCCTCTCCCTCTCCTCCTCTCCCCCCCCCTCTCCTCTCCTCCTCTCCCCCCCCTCTCCCTCTCCTCCTCTCCCCCCCTCACCCTCTCCTCCTCTCCCCCCCTCTCCTCTCCTCCTCTCCCCCCTCTCCCTCTCCTCCTCTCCCCCCCTCTCCCTCTCCTCCTCTCCCCCCCTCTCCCTCTCCTCCTCTCCCCCCCTCTCCCTCTCCTCCTCTCCCCCCCTCTTCCCTCTCCTCCTCTCCCCCCCTCTCCTCTCCTCCTCTCCCCCCCTCTCCCTCTCCTCCTCTCCCCCCCCTCTCCCTCTCCTCCTCTCCCCCCCTCTCCCTCTCCTCCTCTCCCCCCCCTCTCCCTCTCCTCCTCTCCCCCCCTCTCCCTCTCCTCCTCTCCCCCCCCTCTCCCTCTCCTCCTCTCCCCCCCTCTCCCTCTCCTCCTCTCCCCCCCTCTCCCTCTCCTCCTCTCCCCCCCTCTCCCTCTCCTCCTCTCCCCCCCTCTCCCTCTCCTCCTCTCCCCCCCTCTCCCTCTCCTCCTCTCCCCCCTCTCCCTCTCCTCCTCTCCCCCCCTCTCCCTCTCCTCCTCTCCCCCCCCTCTCCCTCTCCTCCTCTCCCCCCCCCTCTCCCTCTCCTCCTCTCCCCCCCTCTTCCCTCTCCTCCTGCTCCCCCCCCTCTCCCTCTCCTCCTCTCCCCCCCTCTCCCTCTCCTCCTCTCCCCCCCTCTCCCTCTCCTCCTCTCCCCCCCTCTCCCTCTCCTCCTCTCCCCCCCTCTCCCTCTCCTCCTCTCCCCCCCTCTCCCTCTCCTCCTCTCCCCCCCTCTCCCTCTCCTCCTCTCCCCCCCTCTCCCTCTCCTCCTCTCCCCCCCTCTCCCTCTCCTCCTCTCCCCCCCTCTCCCTCTCCTCCTCTCCCCCCCCTCTACCTCTCCTCCTCTCCCCCCCTCTACCTCTCCTCCTCTCCCCCCCTCTCCTCCTCTCCCCCCCTCTCCTCCTCTCCCCCCCTCTCCTCCTCTCCCCCCCTCTCCTCCTCTCCCCCCCTCTCCTCCTCTCCCCCCCTCTCCCTCTCCTCCTCTCCCCCCCTCTCCCTCTCCTCCTCTCCCCCCCTCTCCCTCTCCTCCTCTCCCCCCCTCTCCCTCTCCTCCTCTCCCCCCCTCTCCCTCTCCTCCTCTCCCCCCCTCTCCCTCTCCTCCTCTCCCCCCCTCTCCTCCTCTCCCCCCCTCTCCCTCTCCTCCTCTCCCCCCTCTCCCTCTCCTCCTCTCCCCCCCTCTCCCTCTCCTCCTCTCCCCCCCTCTCCCTCTCCTCCTCTCCCCCCCTCTCCCTCTCCTCCTCTCCCCCCCTCTCCCTCTCCTCCTCTCCCCCCCTCTCCCTCTCCTCCTCTCCCCCCCTCTCCCTCTCCTCCTCTCCCCCCCTCGTCCCTCTCCTCCTCTCCCCCCCTCTCCCTCTCCTCCTCTCCCCCCCTCTCCCTCTCCCTCTCCTCCTCCTCCCCCCCTCTCCCTCTCCTCCTCTCCCCCCCTCTCCCTCTCCTCCTCTCCCCCCCTCTCCCTCTCCTCCTCTCCCCCCCTCTCCCTCTCCTCCTCTCCCCCCCTCTCCCTCTCCCCCCCTCTCCCTCTCCTCCTCTCCCCCCCTCTCCCTCTCCTCCTCTCCCCCCCTCTCCCTCTCCTCCTCTCCCCCCCTCTCCCTCTCCTCCTCTCCCCCCCTCTCCCTCTCCTCCTCTCCCCCCCCTCTCCCTCTCCTCCTCTCCCCCCCTCCTCCTCTCCTCCTCTCCCCCCCTCTCCCTCTCCTCCTCTCCCCCCCCCTCTCCCTCTCCTCCTCTCCCCCCCCCTCTCCCTCTCCTCCTCTCCCCCCCCCTCTCCCTCTCCTCCTCTCCCCCCCCCTCTCCCTCTCCTCCTCTCCCCCCCCCTCTCCCTCTCCTCCTCTCCCCCCCCCTCTCCCTCTCCTCCTCTCCCCCCCCCTCTCCCTCTCCTCCTCTCCCCCCCCCCTCTCCCTCTCCTCCTCTCCCCCCCCCTCTCCCTCTCCTCCTCTCCCCCCCCCTCTCCCTCTCCTCCTCTCCCCCCCCCTCTCCCTCTCCTCCTCTCCCCCCCCCTCTCCCTCTCCTCCTCTCCCCCCCCCTCTCCCTCTCCTCCTCTCCCCCCCCCCTCTCCCTCTCCTCCTCTCCCCCCCCCCTCTCCCTCTCCTCCTCTCCCCCCCCCTCTCCCTCTCCTCCTCTCCCCCCCCCTCTCCCTCTCCTCCTCTCCCCCCCCCCCTCCCTCTCCTCCTCTCCCCCCCCTCTCCCTCTCCTCCTCTCCCCCCCCCTCTCCCTCTCCTCCTCTCCCCCCCCCTCTTCCCTCTCCTCCTCTCCCCCCCCTCTCCCTCTCCTCCTCCTCTCCCCCCCCTCCCTCTCCTCCTCTCCCCCCCCTCTCCCTCTCCTCCTCTCCCCCCCCTCTCCCTCTCCTCCTCTCCCCCCCCTCTCCCTCTCCTCCTCTCCTCTCCCTCTCCTCCTCTCCCCCCCTCTCCCCTCCTCTCCCTCTCCTCCTCTCCCCTCCTCTCCCTCTCCTCCTCTCCCCCCCTCTCCCTCTCCTCCTCTCCCCCCCTCTCCCTCTCCTCCTCTCCCCCCCTCTCCCTCTCCTCCTCTCCCCCCCTCTCCCTCTCCTCCTCTCCCCCCCTCTCCCTCTCCTCCTCTCCCCCCCTCTCCCTCTCCTCCTCTCCCCCCCTCTCCCTCTCCTCCTCTCCCCCCCTCTCCCTCTCCTCCTCTCCCCCCCCTCTCCCTCTCCTCCTCTCCCCCCCTCTCCCTCTCCTCCTCTCCCCCCCCTCTCCCTCTCCTCCTCTCCCCCCCTCTCCCTCTCCTCCTCTCCCCCCCTCTCCCTCTCCTCCTCTCCCCCCCTCTCCCTCTCCTCCTCTCCCCCCCTCTCCCTCTCCTCCTCTCCCCCCCTCTCCCTCTCCTCCTCTCCCCCCCTCTCCCTCTCCTCCTCTCCCCCCCTCTCCCTCTCCTCCTCTCCCCCCCTCTCCCTCTCCTCCTCTCCCCCCCTCTCCCTCTCCTCCTCTCCTCTCCCTCTCCCTCTCCTCCTCTCCTCTCCCTCTCCTCCTCTCCTCTCCCTCTCCTCCTCTCCCCCCCCTCTCCCTCCTCTCCTCCTCTCCCCCCCTCTCCCTCTCCTCTCTCCCCCCCCTCTCCCTCTCCTCCTCTCCCCCCCTCTCCCTCTCCTCCTCTCCCCCCCTCTCCCTCTCCTCCTCTCCCCCCCTCTCCCTCTCCTCCTCTCCCCCCCTCTCCCTCTCCTCCTCTCCCCCCCTCTCCCTCTCCTCCTCTCCCCCCCTCTCCCTCTCCTCCTCTCTCCCCCCCTCTCCCTCTCCTCCTCTCCCCCCCTCTCCCTCTCCTCCTCTCCCCCCCTCTCCCTCTCCTCCTCTCCCCCCCTCTCCCTCTCCTCCTCTCTCCCCCCCTCTCCCTCTCCTCCTCTCCCCCCCTCTCCCTCTCCTCCTCTCCCCCCCTCTCCCTCTCCTCCTCTCCCCCCCTCTCCCTCTCCTCCTCTCCCCCCCTCTCCCTCTCCTCCTCTCCCCCCCTCTCCCTCTCCTCCTCTCCCCCCCTCTCCCTCTCCTCCTCTCCCCCCTCTCCCTCTCCTCCTCTCCCCCCCTCTCCCTCTCCTCCTCTCCCCCCCTCTCCCTCTCCTCCTCTCCCCCCCTCTCCCTCTCCTCCTCTCCCCCCCTCTCCCTCTCCTCCTCTCCCCCCCTCTCCCTCTCCTCCTCTCCCCCCCTCTCCCTCTCCTCCTCTCCCCCCCTCTCCCTCTCCTCCTCTCCCCCCCTCTCCCTCTCCTCCTCTCCCCCCCTCTCCCTCTCCTCCTCTCCCCCCCTCTCCCTCTCCTCCTCTCCCCCCCTCTCCCTCTCCTCCTCTCCCCCCCTCTCCCTCTCCTCCTCTCCCCCCCTCTCCCTCTCCTCCTCTCCCCCCCCTCCCTCTCCTCCTCTCCCCCCCTCTCCCTCTCCTCCTCTCCCCCCCTCTCCCTCTCCTCCTCTCCCCCCCTCTCCCTCTCCTCCTCTCCCCCCCTCTCCCTCTCCTCCTCTCCCCCCCTCTCCCTCTCCTCCTCTCCCCCCCCTCTCCCTCTCCTCCTCTCCCCCCCTCTCCCTCTCCTCCTCTCCCCCCCTCTCCCTCTCCTCCTCTCCCCCCCTCTCCCTCTCCTCCTCTCCCCCCCTCTCCCTCTCCTCCTCTCCCCCCCCTCTCCCTCTCCTCCTCTCCCCCCCCTCTCCCTCTCCTCCTCTCCCCCCCCCTCTCCCTCTCCTCCTCTCCCCCCCTCTCCCTCTCCTCCTCTCCCCCCCCCTCTCCTCTCCTCCTCTCCCCCCCTCTCCCTCTCCTCCTCTCCCCCCCCTCTCCCTCTCCTCCTCTCCCCCCCTCTCCCTCTCCTCCTCTCCCCCCCTCTCCCTCTCCTCCTCTCCCCCCCTCTCCCTCTCCTCCTCTCCCCCCCCTCTCCTCTCCTCCTCTCCCCCCCTCTCCCTCTCCTCCTCTCCCCCCCTCTCCCTCTCCTCCTCTCCCCCCCTCTCCCTCTCCTCCTCTCCCCCCCTCTCCCTCTCCTCCTCTCCCCCCCTCTCCCTCTCCTCCTCTCCCCCCCTCTCCCTCTCCTCCTCTCCCCCCCTCTCCCTCTCCTCCTCTCCCCCCCTCTCCCTCTCCTCCTCTCCCCCCCCTCTCCCTCTCCTCCTCTCCCCCCCTCTCCCTCTCCTCCTCTCCCCCCCCCTCTCCCTCTCCTCCTCTCCCCCCCCTCTCCCTCTCCTCCTCTCCCCCCCCCTCTCCCTCTCCTCCTCTCCCCCCCCTCTCCCCTCTCCTCCTCTCCCCCCCCTCTCCCTCTCCTCCTCTCCCCCCCTCTCCCTCTCCTCCTCTCCCCCCCTCTCCCTCTCCTCCTCTCCCCCCCTCTCCCTCTCCTCCTCTCCCCCCCCTCTCCTCTCCTCCTCTCCCCCCCTCTCCCTCTCCTCCTCTCCCCCCCTCTCCCTCTCCTCCTCTCCCCCCCTCTCCCTCTCCTCCTCTCCCCCCCTCTCCCTCTCCTCCTCTCCCCCCCTCTCCCTCTCCTCCTCTCCCCCCCTCTCCCTCTCCTCCTCTCCCCCCCTCTCCCTCTCCTCCTCTCCCCCCCTCTCCCTCTCCTCCTCTCCCCCCCTCTCCCTCTCCTCCTCTCCCCCCCTCTCCCTCTCCTCCTCTCCCCCCCCTCTCCTCTCCTCCCCCCTCCTCTCTCCCCCCTCTCCCTCTCCTCCTCTCCCCCCCTCTCCCTCTCCTCCTCTCCCCCCCTCTCCCTCTCCTCCTCTCCCCCCCTCTCCCTCTCCTCCTCTCCCCCCCCTCTCCCTCTCCTCCTCTCCCCCCCTCTCCCTCTCCTCCTCTCCCCCCCCTCTCCCTCTCCTCCTCTCCCCCCCCTCTCCCTCTCCTCCTCTCCCCCCCCTCTCCCTCTCCTCCTCTCCCCCCCTCTCCCTCTCCTCCTCTCCCCCCCCTCTCCCTCTCCTCCTCTCCCCCCCTCTCCCTCTCCTCCTCTCCCCCCCTCTCCCTCTCCTCCTCTCCCCCCCTCTCCCTCTCCTCCTCTCCCCCCCCTCTCCCTCTCCTCCTCTCCCCCCCTCTCCCTCTCCTCCTCTCCCCCCCCTCTCCCTCTCCTCCTCTCCCCCCCTCTCCCTCTCCTCCTCTCCCCCCTCTCCCTCTCCTCCTCTCCCCCCCCTCTCCTCTCCTCCTCTCCCCCCCTCTCCCTCTCCTCCTCTCCCCCCCTCTCCCTCTCCTCCTCTCCCCCCCTCTCCCTCTCCTCCTCTCCCCCCCTCTCCCTCTCCTCCTCTCCCCCCCTCTCCCTCTCCTCCTCTCCCCCCCTCTCCCTCTCCTCCTCTCCCCCCCTCTCCCTCTCCCTCCTCTCCCCCCCCCCCCCCTCTCCCTCTCCTCCGCGTGCCATCTCTTGGAGATAATTCCCCCGCCAAGGGGCTCTCCGCCGTCTCCCTCCTCGGCCCCGGGGCCGGATCACCCTCTCCGCCTCCTGTTCCCTCAGGTGCAGAACCTCCAGCTGGAACGGGAGATGTTCCTGGCAGCCAACCGCAGCCTGGCCGAGGAGAACCTGGAGCTCCAGCCGCGGCTGGAGGAGAGCAAGGGCCGTCTCCAGGACAAGTACCAACAGCTGCAGAGCCTTTACGACACGGTGCAGGAGCACAAGAGGATGCTTGGTGAGTGGGTGAGGGGGGGCTGCCAAGCGGGCAGCTGTTGAACCTCAGGTCCTGGACCCCGCCCGGGGACTCCGATCGATCCTTCGCACCAGTATTATCATTCCTGTTGTTTGATACTCCGGTTTGAATCCTGGAGTGGGGGGCGTTTGGTCTTAAGCAGGAGTCACGATAAACCGGGTTAGACCCCAGCTGGAGTATTGTGTCTGATTCTGGGCCCCCGCACTCTTTAGGAAGGATGTGCAGGGTCTCTGAGAGGGTGCGGAGGAGATTTCCCAGAATGGTTCCAGGGATGAGGGACCTCAGTTAAACTAGTATAGAACCTTGGTTAGACCACACTCGGAGCACTGTGCGTAGTTCTGGTCTCCATATACCTTGGTTAGACCACACTTGGAGCACTGTGCACAGTTCTGGTCTTCATATACCTTGGTTTGACCACACTTGGAGCACTGTGCGTAGTTCTGGTCTCCATATACCTTGGTTAGACCACACTTGGAGCACTGTGCACAGTTCTGGTCTCCATATGCCTTGGTTAGACCACACTTGGAGCACTGTGCGTAGTTCTGGTCTCCATATACCTTGGTTAGACCACACTTGGAGCACTGTGCACTGTTCTGGTCTCCATATACCTGGGTTAGACCACACTTGGAGCACTGTGCACAGTTCTGGTCTCCATATACCTTGGTTAGACCACACTTGGAGCACTGTGCACAGTTCCGGTCTCCATATACCTGGGTTAGACCACACTTGGAGCACTGTGCACAGTTCTGGTCTCCATATATCTTGGTTAGACCACACTTGGAGCACTGTGCACAGTTCCGGTCTCCATATACCTTGGTTAGACCACACTTGGAGCACTGTGCACAGTTCTGGTCTCCATATACCTTGGTTAGACCACACTTGGAGCACTGTGCACAGTTCTGGTCTCCATATACCTTGGTTAGACCACACTTGGAGCACTGTGCGTAGTTCTGGTCTCCATATACCTTGGTTAGACCACACTCGGAGCACTGTGCGTAGTTCTGGTCTCCATATACCTTGGTTAGACCACACTTGGAGCACTGTGCACAGTTCTGGTCTCCATATACCTTGGTTGGACCACACTTGGAGCACTGTGCACAGTTCTGGTCTCCATATACCTTGGTTAGACCACACTCGGAGCACTGAGCACAGTTCTGGTCTCCATATGCCTTGGTTAGACCACACTCGGGGCACTGTGCACAGTTCTGGTCTCCATATACCTTGGTTAGACCACACTTGGAGCACTGAGCACAGTTCTGGTCTCCATATACCTTGGTTAGACCACACTCGGAGCACTGTGCACAGTTCTGGTCTCCATATACCTTGGTTAGACCACACTTGGAGCACTGAGCACAGTTCTGGTCTCCATATACCTTGGTTAGACCACACTCGGAGCACTGTGCACAGTTCTGGTCTCCATATACCTTGGTTAGACCACACTCGGGGCACTGTGCACAGTTCTGGTCTCCATATACCTTGGTTAGACCACACTTGGAGCACTGAGCACAGTTCTGGTCTCCATATACCTTGGTTAGACCACACTCGGAGCACTGTGCACAGTTCTGGTCTCCATATACCTTGGTTGGACCACACTTGGAGCACTGTGCACAGTTCTGGTCTCCATATACCTTGGTTAGACCACACTTGGAGCACTATGCACAGTTCCGGTCTCCATATACCTGGGTTAGACCACACTTGGAGCACTGTGCACAGTTCCGGTCTCCATATACCTTGGTTAGACCACACTTGGAGCACTGTGCACAGTTCTGGTCTTCATATACCTTGGTTTGACCACACTTGGAGCACTGTGCACAGTTCCGGTCTCCATATACCTTGGTTTGACCACACTTGGAGCACTGTGCACAGTTCTGGTCTCCATATACCTTGGTTAGACCACACTTGGAGCACTGTGCACAGTTCCGGTCTCCATATACCTTGGTTGGACCACACTTGGAGCACTGTGCACAGTTCCGGTCTCCATATACCTTGGTTAGACCACACTTGGAGCACTGTGCACAGTTCTGGTCTCCATATACCTTGGTTGGACCACACTTGGAGCACTGTGCACAGTTCCGGTCTCCATATACCTTGGTTAGACCACACTTGGAGCACTGTGCACAGTTCCGGTCTCCATATACCTTGGTTAGACCACACTTGGAGCACTGTGCACAGTTCTGGTCTCCATATACCTTGGTTAGACCGCACTTGGAGCACTGTGCGCAGTTCTGGTCTCCATATCCCTTGGTTTGACCACACTTGGAGCACTGTGCACAGTTCCGGTCTCCATATACCTTGGTTAGACCACACTTGGAGCACTGTGCACAGTTCTGGTCTCCATATACCTTGGTTGGACCACACTTGGAGCACTGTGCACAGTTCTGGTCTCCATATACCTTGGTTAGACCACACTTGGAGCACTGTGCACAGTTCTGGTCTCCATATACCTTGGTTAGACCACACTTGGAGCACTGTGCACAGTTCTGGTCTCCATATACCTTGGTTAGACCACACTTGGAGCACTGTGCACAGTTCTGGTCTCCATATACCTTGGTTAGATCACATTTGGAGCACTGTGCGCATTTCTGGTCTCCATATACCTTGGTTAGACCACATTTGGAGCACTGTGCACAGTTCTGGTCTCCATATACCTGGGTTAGACCACACTTGGAGCACTGTGCACAGTTCTGGTCTCCATATACCTTGGTTAGATCACATTTGGAGCACTGTGCGCATTTCTGGTCTCCATATACCTTGGTTAGACCACACTTGGAGCACTGTGCACAGTTCTGGTCTCCATATACCTTGGTTAGACCACACTCGGAGCACTATGCACAGTTCTGGTCTCCATATACCTTGGTTAGACCACACTTGGAGCACTGTGCACAGTTCTGGTCTCCATATATCTTGGTTAGACCACACTTGGAGCACTGTGCACAGTTCTGGTCTCCATATTATAAAAAGGATATGGAGGCACTGGAGAAGGTTCAAGAAAGATTCACAAGGATGATACCAGAACTGAGAGGTTTATAACTATCAGGAAAGACTGAACAGGCTGGGGCTCTTTTCTCTAGAAAAGAGAAGACTGAGGGGTGACCTGATCGAGGTCTTTAAGATTATGAAAGGGTTCGATAGGGTAGACGGAGAGAAGATGTCTCCACTTGTGGGGGGAGACCAGAACCAGGGGGCCATAAATATAAGATCATCACCAATAAATCCAATCGGGGAATTCAGGAGAAACTTCTTTCCCCAGAGAGTGGTGAGAATGTGGAACTCGCTCCCACAAGGAGTAGTTGAGGTGAATAGTGGAGATGGATTTAAGGGGAAGCTCGAAAAACACATGAGGGAGAGAGGAATAGAAGGAGATGGTGATAGGGTGAGATGGAGTAGGGAGGGAGGAGGCTCGTGTGGAGCATAAACACCGGGATAGACCACAGTCGGGCCGAATGGCCTGTTTCTGTGCTGTAAATCCTTTGTAAAACAGGAAGGGGCCAACATCTGGA
>NW_027139759.1:67500-97982 GCF_035084215.1 Heptranchias perlo | reverse complement strand
TAGGAGAGGGTTTGGATTGTGGGAGAGGAGAGGGTTTGGATTGTGAGAGAGGAGAGGGTTTGGATTGTGGGGGAGGAGAGGGTTTGGATTGTGAGAGAGGAGAGGGTTTGGATTGTGGGAGAGGAGAGGGTTTGGATTGTGAGAGAGGAGAGGGTTTGGATTGTGGGGGAGGAGAGGGTTTGGATTGTGGGAGGAGGAGAGGGTTTGGATTGTGAGAGAGGAGAGGGTTTGGATTGTGGGAGAGGAGAGGGTTTGGATTGTGGAGAGGAGAGGGTTTGGATTGTGGGGAGAGGAGAGGGTTTGGATTGTGGGAGAGGAGAGGGTTTGGATTGTGAGAGAGGAGAGGGTTTGGATTGTGAGGAGAGGAGAGGGTTTGGATTGTGAGAGAGGAGAGGGTTTGGATTGTGGGAGAGGAGAGGGTTTGGATTGTGGGAGAGGAGAGGGTTTGGATTGTGGGGAGGAGAGGGTTTGGATTGTGGGAGAGGAGAGGGTTTGGATTGTGGGAGAGGAGAGGGTTTGGATTGTGAGAGAGGAGAGGGTTTGGATTGTGGGAGAGGAGAGGGTTTGGATTGTGGGAGAGGAGAGGGTTTGGATTGTGGGAGAGGAGAGGGTTTGGATTGTGAGAGAGGAGAGGGTTTGGATTGTGGGGAGGAGAGGGTTTGGATTGTGGGAGAGGAGAGGGTTTGGATTGTGGGAGAGGAGAGGGTTTGGATTGTGGGAGAGGAGAGGGTTTGGATTGTGGGAGAGGAGAGGGTTTGGATTGTGGGAGAGGAGAGGTTTGGATTGTGAGAGAGGAGAGGGTTTGGATTGTGGGAGAGGAGAGGGTTTGGATTGTGAGAGAGAGAGGGTTTGGATTGTGGGAGAGGAGAGGGTTTGGATTGTGAGAGAGGAGAGGGTTTGGATTGTGAGAGAGGAGAGGGTTTGGATTGTGAGGAGAGGAGAGGGTTTGGATTGTGGGGAGGAGAGGGTTTGGATTGTGAGAGAGGAGAGGGTTTGGATTGTGGGAGGAGAGGGTTTGGATTGTGGGGGAGGAGAGGGTTTGGATTGTGGGAGAGGAGAGGGTTTGGATTGTGGGAGAGGAGAGGGTTTGGATTGTGAGGGAGGAGAGGGTTTGGATTGTGGGAGAGGAGAGGGTTTGGATTGTGGAGAGAGGAGAGGGTTTGGATTGTGGGGGAGGAGAGGGTTTGGATTGTGGGGGAGGAGAGGGTTTGGATTGTGGGGAGGAGAGGGTTTGGATTGTGGGAGAGGAGAGGGTTTGGATTGTGGGAGAGGAGAGGGTTTGGATTGTGGGAGAGGAGAGGGTTTGGATTGTGGAGAGGAGAGGGTTTGGATTGTGAGAGAGGAGAGGGTTTGGATTGTGAGAGAGGAGAGGGTTTGGATTGTGGAGAGAGGAGAGGGTTTGGATTGTGGGAGAGGAGAGGGTTTGGATTGTGGGAGAGGAGAGGGTTTGGATTGTGAGAGAGGAGAGGGTTTGGATTGTGGGGGAGGAGAGGGTTTGGATTGTGGGAGAGGAGAGGGTTTGGATTGTGGAGAGGAGAGGGTTTGGATTGTGGGAGAGGAGAGGGTTTGGATTGTGGGAGAGGAGAGGGTTTGGATTGTGGGAGAGGAGAGGGTTTGGATTGTGGAGAGGAGAGGGTTTGGATTGTGGAGAGAGGAGAGGGTTTGGATTGTGGGGAGGAGAGGGTTTGGATTGTGGAGAGGAGAGGGTTTGGATTGTGGGAGAGGAGAGGGTTTGGATTGTGGAGAGGAGAGGGTTTGGATTGTGAGAGAGGAGAGGGTTTGGATTGTGGGGAGGAGAGGGTTTGGATTGTGAGAGAGGAGAGGGTTTGGATTGTGGGGGAGGAGAGGGTTTGGATTGTGAGAGAGGAGAGGGTTTGGATTGTGGGGGAGGAGAGGGTTTGGATTGTGAGAGAGGAGAGGGTTTGGATTGTGGGGAGAGGAGAGGGTTTGGATTGTGAGAGAGGAGAGGGTTTGGATTGTGGGAGAGGAGAGGGTTTGGATTGTGGAGGAGGAGAGGGTTTGGATTGTGGGAGAGGAGAGGGTTTGGATTGTGGGGAGAGGAGAGGGTTTGGATTGTGGGAGAGGAGAGGGTTTGGATTGTGGGGAGGAGAGGGTTTGGATTGTGAGAGAGGAGAGGGTTTGGATTGTGGGGAGGAGAGGGTTTGGATTGTGGGAGAGGAGAGGGTTTGGATTGTGGGAGAGGAGAGGGTTTGGATTGTGGGAGAGGAGAGGGTTTGGATTGTGGAGAGAGGAGAGGGTTTGGATTGTGAGAGAGGAGAGGGTTTGGATTGTGGGGGAGGAGAGGGTTTGGATTGTGGGAGAGGAGAGGGTTTGGATTGTGAGAGAGGAGAGGGTTTGGATTGTGGGAGAGGAGAGGGTTTGGATTGTGGGAGAGGAGAGGGTTTGGATTGTGAGAGAGGAGAGGGTTTGGATTGTGGGGGAGGAGAGGGTTTGGATTGTGGGAGAGGAGAGGGTTTGGATTGTGAGAGAGGAGAGGGTTTGGATTGTGGGAGAGGAGAGGGTTTGGATTGTGAGAGAGGAGAGGGTTTGGATTGTGGGAGAGGAGAGGGTTTGGATTGTGGGAGAGGAGAGGGTTTGGATTGTGGGAGAGGAGAGGGTTTGGATTGTGGGAGAGGAGAGGGTTTGGATTGTGGGAGAGGAGAGGGTTTGGATTGTGGGGGAGGAGAGGGTTTGGATTGTGGAGAGAGGAGAGGGTTTGGATTGTGGGAGAGGAGAGGGTTTGGATTGTGGGAGAGGAGAGGGTTTGGATTGTGGGAGAGGAGAGGGTTTGGATTGTGGGGAGAGGAGAGGGTTTGGATTGTGGGAGAGGAGAGGGTTTGGATTGTGAGAGAGGAGAGGGTTTGGATTGTGAGGGAGGAGAGGGTTTGGATTGTGAGAGAGGAGAGGGTTTGGATTGTGGGAGAGGAGAGGGTTTGGATTGTGGAGGATGGAGGAGAGGGTTTGGATTGTGAGAGAGGAGAGGGTTTGGATTGTGGGAGAGGAGAGGGTTTGGATTGTGGGGAGGAGAGGGTTTGGATTGTGGAGAGAGGAGAGGGTTTGGATTGTGGAGAGAGGAGAGGGTTTGGATTGTGGGGGAGGAGAGGGTTTGGATTGTGGGAGAGGAGAGGGTTTGGATTGTGGGGAGGAGAGGGTTTGGATTGTGAGAGAGGAGAGGGTTTGGATTGTGGGAGAGGAGAGGGTTTGGATTGTGGGAGAGGAGAGGGTTTGGATTGTGGAGAGAGGAGAGGGTTTGGATTGTGGGGAGAGGAGAGGGTTTGGATTGTGAGAGAGGAGAGGGTTTGGATTGTGGGAGAGGAGAGGGTTTGGATTGTGGGGGAGGAGAGGGTTTGGATTGTGGGAGAGGAGAGGGTTTGGATTGTGAGAGAGGAGAGGGTTTGGATTGTGGGAGAGGAGAGGGTTTGGATTGTGGGAGAGGAGAGGGTTTGGATTGTGGGAGAGGAGAGGGTTTGGATTGTGGGAGAGGAGAGGGTTTGGATTGTGGGAGAGGAGAGGGTTTGGATTGTGGGAGAGGAGAGGGTTTGGATTGTGGAGAGGAGAGGGTTTGGATTGTGGGAGAGGAGAGGGTTTGGATTGTGAGGAGAGGAGAGGGTTTGGATTGTGGGGGAGGAGAGGGTTTGGATTGTGAGAGAGGAGAGGGTTTGGATTGTGGGAGAGGAGAGGGTTTGGATTGTGGGAGAGGAGAGGGTTTGGATTGTGAGAGAGGAGAGGGTTTGGATTGTGGAGGAGGAGAGGGTTTGGATTGTGGGAGAGAGGAGAGGGTTTGGATTGTGGGAGAGGAGAGGGTTTGGATTGTGGAGAGGAGAGGGTTTGGATTGTGGGAGAGGAGAGGGTTTGGATTGTGGAGAGGAGAGGGTTTGGATTGTGGGGGAGGAGAGGGTTTGGATTGTGGGAGAGGAGAGGGTTTGGATTGTGAGAGAGGAGAGGGTTTGGATTGTGGGAGAGGAGAGGGTTTGGATTGTGGGAGAGGAGAGGGTTTGGATTGTGGGAGAGGAGAGGGTTTGGATTGTGGGAGAGGAGAGGGTTTGGATTGTGGGGAGGAGAGGGTTTGGATTGTGGGAGAGGAGAGGGTTTGGATTGTGGGGGAGGAGAGGGTTTGGATTGTGAGAGAGGAGAGGGTTTGGATTGTGGAGAGGAGAGGGTTTGGATTGTGGGGAGGAGAGGGTTTGGATTGTGAGAGAGGAGAGGGTTTGGATTGTGAGAGAGGAGAGGGTTTGGATTGTGGGAGAGGAGAGGGTTTGGATTGGTGTGGGAGAGGAGAGGGTTTGGATTGTGGAGAGAGGAGAGGGTTTGGATTGTGGGAGAGGAGAGGGTTTGGATTGTGGGAGAGGAGAGGGTTTGGATTGTGGGAGAGGAGAGGGTTTGGATTGTGGGAGAGGAGAGGGTTTGGATTGTGAGAGAGGAGAGGGTTTGGATTGTGGGGAGGAGAGGGTTTGGATTGTGGAGAGAGGAGAGGGTTTGGATTGTGAGAGAGGAGAGGGTTTGGATTGTGGGAGAGGAGAGGGTTTGGATTGTGGGGGAGGAGAGGGTTTGGATTGTGAGGGAGGAGAGGGTTTGGATTGTGGGGAGAGGAGAGGGTTTGGATTGTGGGGAGAGGAGAGGGTTTGGATTGTGGGAGAGGAGAGGGTTTGGATTGTGAGAGAGGAGAGGGTTTGGATTGTGAGAGAGGAGAGGGTTTGGATTGTGGGGGAGGAGAGGGTTTGGATTGTGAGAGAGGAGAGGGTTTGGATTGTGGGGAGGAGAGGGTTTGGATTGTGGGAGAGGAGAGGGTTTGGATTGTGGGGAGAGGAGAGGGTTTGGATTGTGGGAGAGGAGAGGGTTTGGATTGTGGGAGGAGAGGGTTTGGATTGTGGGGGAGGAGAGGGTTTGGATTGTGGGGAGAGTTGTGGGAGGAGAGGGTTTGGATTGTGGGAGAGGAGAGGGTTTGGATTGTTGGGGGAGGAGAGGGTTTGGATTGTGAGAGAGGAGAGGGTTTGGATTGTGAGAGAGGAGAGGGTTTGGATTGTGAGAGAGGAGAGGGTTTGGATTGTGAGAGAGGAGAGGGTTTGGATTGTGAGAGAGGAGAGGGTTTGGATTGTGGGAGAGGAGAGGGTTTGGATTGTGGGAGAGGAGAGGGTTTGGATTGTGAGAGAGGAGAGGGTTTGGATTGTGGGAGAGGAGAGGGTTTGGATTGTGGGGAGAGGAGAGGGTTTGGATGTGAGGTGAGGAGAGGGTTTGGATTGTGGGAGAGGAGAGGGTTTGGATTGTGGGAGAGGAGAGGGTTTGGATTGTGAGAGAGGAGAGGGTTTGATTGTGGGGAGGAGAGGGTTTGGATTGTGGGAGAGGAGAGGTGATTGAGAGGTTGTTGTGGGAGAGGAGAGGGTTTGGATTGTGGGAGAGGAGAGGGTTTGGATTGTGAGAGAGGAGAGGGTTTGGATTGTGGGGGAGGAGAGGGTTTGGATTGTGGGAGAGGAGAGGGTTTGATTGTGGAGAGGAGAGGGTTTGGATTGTGGGAGAGGAGAGGGTTTGGATTGAGGGAGGAGAGGGTTTGGATTGTGGGAGGAGAGGGTTTGGATTGTGGAGAGGAGAGGGTTTGGATTGTGGGGAGAGGAGAGGGTTTGGATTGTGGGAGAGGAGAGGGTTTGGATTGTGAGAGAGGAGAGGGTTTGGATTGTGGGGAGGAGAGGGTTTGGATTGTGGGGGAGGAGAGGGTTTGGATTGTGGGAGAGGGGAGGGTTTGGATTGTGAGAGAGGAGAGGGTTTGGATTGTGGGGAGGAGAGGGTTTGGATTGTGGGGAGGAGAGGGTTTGGATTGTGAGGAGGAGAGGGTTTGGATTGTGGGGAGGAGAGGGTTTGGATTGTGAGAGAGGAGAGGGTTTGGATTGTGAGAGAGGAGAGGGTTTGGATTGTGGGAGAGGAGAGGGTTTGGATTGTGGGAGAGGAGAGGGTTTGGATTGTGGGAGAGGAGAGGGTTTGGATTGTGGGGGAGGAGAGGGTTTGGATTGTGGGAGAGGAGAGGGTTTGGATTGTGGGAGAGGAGAGGGTTTGGATTGTGGGGAGGAGAGGGTTTGGATTGTGAGAGAGGAGAGGGTTTGGATTGTGGGGGAGGAGAGGGTTTGGATTGTGAGAGAGGAGAGGGTTTGGATTGTGAGAGAGGAGAGGGTTTGGATTGTGGGGGAGGAGAGGGTTTGGATTGTGGGGGAGGAGAGGGTTTGGATTGTGTGAGAGGGAGGGTTTGGATGTGGGAGAGGTGAGGGTTTGGATTGTGGGAGAGGAGAGGGTTTGGATTGTGAGAGAGGAGAGGGTTTGGATTGTGGGAGAGGAGAGGGTTTGGATTGTGGGGAGAGGAGAGGGTTTGGATTGTGGGAGAGGAGAGGGTTTGGATTGTGGAGAGGAGAGGGTTTGGATTGTGAGAGAGGAGAGGGTTTGGATTGTGGGAGAGGAGAGGGTTTGGATTGTGGAGAGGAGAGGGTTTGGATTGTGGGGAGGAGAGGGGTTTGGATTGTGGGAGAGGAGAGGGTTTGGATTGTGGGGGAGGAGAGGGTTTGGATTGTGAGAGAGGAGAGGGTTTGGATTGTGGGAGAGGAGGGGTTTGGATTGTGGGGGAGGAGAGGGTTTGGATTGTGGGGGGAGGAGAGGGTTTGGATTGTGAGAGAGGAGAGGGTTTGGATTGTGGGAGAGGAGAGGGTTTGGATTGTGGGAGAGGAGAGGGTTTGGATTGTGGAGAGGAGAGGGTTTGGATTGTGGGGAGGAGAGGGTTTGGATTGTGGGGGAGGAGAGGGTTTGGATTGTGGGGAGGAGAGGGTTTGGATTGTGGGAGAGGAGAGGGTTTGGTTGTGGGGAGGAGAGGGTTTGGATTGTGGGGGAGGAGAGGGGTTTGGATTGTGGGGAGAGGAGAGGGTTTGGATTGTGGGAGAGGAGAGGGTTTGGATTGTGGAGAGGAGAGGGTTTGGATTGTGGGGAGGAGAGGGTTTGGATTGTGGGGAGGGAGGGGTTTGGATTGTGGGAGAGGAGAGGGTTTGGATTGTGGAGAGGGAGAGGGTTTGGATTGTGGGAGAGGAGAGGGTTTGGATTGTGGGGGAGGAGAGGGTTTGGATTGTGGGGGAGGTGAGGGGTTGGTTGTGGGGTGGTGAGGGTTTGGATTGTGGGAGAGGGTGAGGGTTTGGATTGTGGGAGAGGAGAGGGTTTGGATTGTGGTGAGAGGAGAGGGTTTGGATTGTGGGGGAGGTGAGGGGTTTGGATTGTGAGAGAGGAGAGGGTTTGGATTGTGGTGAGGAGAGGGTTTGGATTGTGGGAGAGGAGAGGGTTTGGATTGTGGGAGAGGAGAGGGTTTGGATTGTGGGTGAGGAGAGGGTTTGGATTGTGAGAGAGGAGAGGGTTTGGTTGTGGGGAGGAGAGGGTTTGGATTGTGGGGGAGGAGAGGGTTTGGATTGTGGGAGAGGAGAGGGTTTGGATTGTGAGAGAGGAGAGGGTTTGGATTGTGGGAGAGGAGAGGGTTTGGATGTGGGGGGGGAGAGGGTTGGATGTGGGGGAGGGAGGGTTGGTTTGTGTGAGAGGAGAGGGTTTGGATTGTGGGGAGGAGAGGGTTTGGATTGTGGGGGGTGGGGGGTTTGGGTTGTGGGGAGGAGAGGGTTTGGATTGTGAGAGAGGAGAGGGTTTGGATTGTGGGAGAGGAGAGGGTTTGGATTGTGGAGAGGAGAGGGTTTGGATTGTGGGAGAGGAGAGGGTTTGGATTGTGGGGGGGGAGGGGTTTGGTGTGGGGAGGAGGGGTTTGGATTGTGGTGAGAGGAGAGGGTTTGGATTGTGGGGGAGGAGGGGTTGGATTGTGGGGGAGGAGAGGGTTTGGATTGTGAGAGAGGAGAGGGTTTGGATTGTGGGGGGAGGGAGGGTTTGGATTGTGAGAGAGGAGAGGGTTTGGATTGTGAGAGAGGAGAGGGTTTGGATTGTGGGAGAGGAGAGGGTTTGGATTGTGGAGAGGAGAGGGTTTGGATTGTGGGGGAGGAGAGGGTTTGGATTGTGAGAGAGGAGAGGGTTTGGATTGTGAGAGAGGAGAGGGTTTGGATTGTGGGAGAGGAGAGGGTTTGGATTGTGGGAGAGGAGAGGGTTGGATTGTGGGGGAGGGAGGGGGGTTTGGATTGTGGGGGAGGAGAGGGTTTGGATTGTGGGAGAGGAGAGGGTTTGGATTGTGGGAGAGGAGAGGGTTTGGATTGTGGAGGAGGAGAGGGTTTGGATTGTGGGGGAGGAGAGGGTTTGGATTGTGGAGAGGAGAGGGTTTGGATTGTGAGAGAGGAGAGGGTTTGGATTGTGGGAGAGGAGAGGGTTTGGATTGTGGGGGAGGAGAGGGTTTGGATTGTGGGGAGGAGAGGGTTTGGATTGTGGGAGAGGAGAGGGTTTGGATTGTGAGGGAGGAGAGGGTTTGGATTGTGGGGGAGGAGGGGTTTGGATTGTGGGGGAGGAGAGGGTTTGGATTGTGGGGGAGGAGAGGGTTTGGATTGTGGGGAGGAGAGGGTTTGGATTGTGAGGGGAGAGGGTTTGGATTGTGTGAGAGGGAGGGTTTGGATTGTGGGGAGGAGAGGGTTTGGATTGTGGGAGAGGAGGGTTTGGATTGTGGGGAGGGAGGGTTTGGATTGTGGGGGAGGAGAGGGTTTGGATTGTGAGAGAGGAGAGGGTTTGGATTGTGGGGGAGGAGAGGGTTTGGATTGTGGGGAGGAGAGGGTTTGGATTGTGGGGGAGGAGAGGGTTTGGATTGTGAGAGAGGAGAGGGTTTGGATTGTGGGGGAGGAGAGGGTTTGGATTGTGGGGGAGGAGAGGGTTTGGATTGTGGGAGGGAGGGTTTGGATTGTGGGTGAGGAGAGGGTTTGGATTGTGGGGGAGGAGAGGGTTTGGATTGTGAGAGAGGAGAGGGTTTGGATTGTGGGGGAGGAGAGGGTTTGGATTGTGGGGGAGGAGAGGGTTTGGATTGTGGAGAGGAGAGGGTTTGGATTGTGAGAGAGGAGAGGGTTTGGATTGTGGGGGAGGAGAGGGTTTGGATTGTGGAGAGAGGAGAGGGTTTGGATTGTGGGAGAGGAGAGGGTTTGGATTGTGTGGAGAGGAGAGGGTTTGGATTGTGGGGGAGGAGAGGGTTTGGATTGTGAGGAGAGGAGAGGGTTTGGATTGTGGGGGAGGAGAGGGTTTGGATTGTGGGAGAGGAGAGGGTTTGGATTGTGGAGAGAGGAGAGGGTTTGGATTGTGGGGGAGGAGAGGGTTTGGATTGTGAGAGAGGAGAGGGTTTGGATTGTGAGAGAGGAGAGGGTTTGGATTGTGGGGGAGGAGAGGGTTTGGATTGTGAGAGAGGAGAGGGTTTGGATTGTGAGAGAGGAGAGGGTTTGGATTGTGGGGGAGGAGAGGGTTTGGATTGTGGGGGAGGAGAGGGTTTGGATTGTGAGAGAGGAGAGGGTTTGGATTGTGGGGGAGGAGAGGGTTTGGATTGTGGGGGAGGAGAGGGTTTGGATTGTGGGGGAGGAGAGGGTTTGGATTGTGAGAGAGGAGAGGGTTTGGATTGTGGGGGAGGAGAGGGTTTGGATTGTGGGGGAGGAGAGGGTTTGGATTGTGAGAGAGGAGAGGGTTTGGATTGTGGGGGAGGAGAGGGTTTGGATTGTGGGAGAGGAGAGGGTTTGGATTGTGGGAGAGGAGAGGGTTTGGATTGTGAGAGAGGAGAGGGTTTGGATTGTGGGGGAGGAGAGGGTTTGGATTGTGGGAGAGGAGAGGGTTTGGATTGTGAGAGAGGAGAGGGTTTGGATTGTGGGGGAGGAGAGGGTTTGGATTGTGGGAGAGGAGAGGGTTTGGATTGTGAGAGAGGAGAGGGTTTGGATTGTGGGGGAGGAGAGGGTTTGGATTGTGGGGGAGGAGAGGGTTTGGATTGTGAGAGAGGAGAGGGTTTGGATTGTGGGGGAGGAGAGGGTTTGGATTGTGGGAGAGAGGAGAGGGTTTGGATTGTGAGAGAGGAGAGGGTTTGGATTGTGAGAGAGGAGAGGGTTTGGATTGTGGGGGAGGAGAGGGTTTGGATTGTGAGAGAGGAGAGGGTTTGGATTGTGGGGGAGGAGAGGGTTTGGATTGTGGGAGAGGAGAGGGTTTGGATTGTGAGAGAGGAGAGGGTTTGGATTGTGAGAGAGGAGAGGGTTTGGATTGTGAGAGAGGAGAGGGTTTGGATTGTGGGGGAGGAGAGGGTTTGGATTGTGGGAGAGGAGAGGGTTTGGATTGTGGGGGAGGAGAGGGTTTGGATTGTGAGAGAGGAGAGGGTTTGGATTGTGGGGGAGGAGAGGGTTTGGATTGTGGGGGAGGAGAGGGTTTGGATTGTGGGGGAGGAGAGGGTTTGGATTGTGGGAGAGGAGAGGGTTTGGATTGTGAGAGAGGAGAGGGTTTGGATTGTGAGAGAGGAGAGGGTTTGGATTGTGGGGGAGGAGAGGGTTTGGATTGTGGGAGAGGAGAGGGTTTGGATTGTGAGAGAGGAGAGGGTTTGGATTGTGGGGGAGGAGAGGGTTTGGATTGTGAGAGAGGAGAGGGTTTGGATTGTGAGAGAGGAGAGGGTTTGGATTGTGGGAGAGGAGAGGGTTTGGATTGTGGGGGAGGAGAGGGTTTGGATTGTGGGAGAGAGGAGAGGGTTTGGATTGTGGGAGAGAGGAGAGGGTTTGGATTGTGAGAGAGGAGAGGGTTTGGATTGTGAGAGAGGAGAGGGTTTGGATTGTGGGAGAGGAGAGGGTTTGGATTGTGGGGGAGGAGAGGGTTTGGATTGTGGGAGAGAGGAGAGGGTTTGGATTGTGGGAGAGAGGAGAGGGTTTGGATTGTGAGAGAGGAGAGGGTTTGGATTGTGGGGGAGGAGAGGGTTTGGATTGTGGGAGAGGAGAGGGTTTGGATTGTGGGAGAGGAGAGGGTTTGGATTGTGAGAGAGGAGAGGGTTTGGATTGTGAGAGAGGAGAGGGTTTGGATTGTGGGAGGAGAGGGTTTGGATTGTGGGAGAGGAGATGCTCAGGCCCTTTTTCGTAACCACGTCATGGACTCAGGCCGCAATACTTGTGCTGCCTCATACGAGAATTGTTGGTCCAGTCCAGAGTGAGTGGTCAGAGGGAGCTTTGCTCTGTAACTAAACATGTCCCTGCCCTGGGAGTGTTTGATGGGACAGTGTAGAGGGAGCTTTGCTCTGTAACTAAACATGTCCCTGCCCTGGGAGTGTTTGATGGGACAGTGTAGAGGGAGCTTTGCTCTGTAACTAAACATGTCCCTGCCCTGGGAGTGTTTGATGGGACAGTGTAGAGGGAGCTTTGCTCTGTAACTAAACATGTCCCTGCCCTGGGAGTGTTTGATGGGACAGTGTAGAGGGAGCTTTACTCTGTATCTAACCCTGTACCTGACCCTGGGAGTGTTTGATGGGACAGTGTAGAGGGAGCTTTACTCTGTATCTAACCCTGTACCTGCCCTGGGAGTGTTTGATGGGACAGTGTCGAGGGAGCTTTACTCTGTATCTAACCCTATACCTGCCCTGGGCGTGTTTGATGGGACAGTGTGGAGGGAGCTTTACTCTGTATCTCACCCGTGCTGTACCTGCCCTGGGAGTGTTTGATGGGACAGTATAGAGGGAGCTTTACTCTGTATCTCACCCTGTACCTGCCCTGGGAGTGTTTGATGGGACAGTGTAGAGGGAGCTTTACTCTGTATCTAACCCTGTACCTGCCCTGGGAGTGTTTGATGGGACAGTGTAGAGGGAGCTTTACTCTGTATCTGACCCTGTACCTGACCCTGGGAGTGTTTGATGGGACAGTGTAGAGGGAGCTTTACTCTGTATCTAACCCTGTACCTGCCCTGGGAGTGTTTGATGGGACAGTGTAGAGGGAGCTTTACTCTGTATCTAACCCTGTACCTGACCCTGGGAGTGTTTGATGGGACAGTGTAGAGGGAGCTTTACTCTGTATCTCACCCGTGCTGTACCTGCCCTGGAAGTGTTTGATGGGACAGTGTAGAGGGAGCTTTACTCTGTATCTAACCCTGTACCTGACCCTGGGAGTGTTTGATGGGACAGTGTAGAGGGAGCTTTACTCTGTATCTCACCCTGTACCTGCCCTGGGAGTGTTTGACGGGACAGTGTAGAGGGAGCTTTACTCTGTATCTAACCCTGTACCTGCCCTGGGAGTGTTTGACGGGACAGTGTAGAGGGAGCTTTACTCTGTATCTAACCCTGTACCTGCCCTGGGAGTGTTTGACGGGACAGTGTAGAGGGAGCTTTACTCTGTATCTAACCCTGTACCTGCCCTGGGAGTGTTTGACGGGACAATGTGGAGGGAGCTTTACTCTGTATCTAACCCTGTACCTGCCCTGGAAGTGTTTGATGGGACAGTGTAGAGGGAGCTTTACTCTGTATCTAACCCTGTACCTGACCCTGGGAGTGTTTGATGGGACAGTGTAGAGGGAGCTTTACTCTGTATCTCACCCTGTACCTGCCCTGGGAGTGTTTGACGGGACAGTGTAGAGGGAGCTTTACTCTGTATCTCACCCTGTACCTGCCCTGGGAGTGTTTGACGGGACAGTGTAGAGGGAGCTTTACTCTGTATCTCACCCTGTACCTGCCCTGGGAGTGTTTGATGGGACAGTGTAGAGGGAGCTTTACTCTGTATCTAACCCTGTACCTGCCCTGGGAGTGTTTGATGGGACAGTGTAGAGGGAGCTTTACTCTGTATCTCACCCGTGCTGTACCTGCCCTGGGAGTGTTTGACGGGATAGTGTAGAGGGAGCTTTACTCTGTATCTGACCCATCATCGAGGAGAATGTGTAACATATGAAGTTTTCGACCTTTTCTTTTATTTATTTCAATCGTCTTGCCCTTCTCTCCAGTGCCTCTATATCCTTTATGTGATATGGAGGGCAGAACTGTGCACTTTACTCCAAATTTAAATTACTTCTGTTCATTTTTTTCAAACATGCAGACTCGAGTTTATTCGAGAATCAGCACAACCTGAGGACCTGACTCTCTCACTCTCTCACTCTCACACGCACTCACACACACAGTCTCACACTCTCTCACACTCTCTCACACTCTCTCACACTCTCTCACACACTCTCACACACTCTCTCACACACTCTCTCACACTCTCTCACACTCTCTCACACTCACACACGCACTCACACTCTCTCACACACTCTCTCACACACTCTCTCACACGCACTCACACTCTCTCACACTCTCTCACACTCACACACGCACTCACACTCTCTCACACTCTCTCACACTCTCCCACACACAGTCTCACACACTCTCACACACTCTCTCACACTCTCTCACACTCTCACACACTCTCACACTCTCTCACACGCACTCTCTCACACTCTCTCACACTCTCTCACACTCTCTCACACTCTCATACTCTTTCACACTCTCTCACACGCACTCACACTCTCTCACACACACACTCTCTCACACTCTCTCACACACAGTCTCACACACAGTCTCACACACAGTCTCACACTCTCACACTCTCTCACACACTCTCTCACACTCTCTCACACTCTCTCACACTCTCTCACACACTCTCTCACACTCTCTCACACTCTCTCACACAGTCTCACACACTCTCTCACACTCTCTCACACACAGTCTCACACTCTCACACTCTCTCACACACGGTCTATCACTCTCTCACACTCTCTCACACTCTCACACTCTCTCACACTCTCTCACACACAGTCTCACACACTCTCTCACACACTCTCTCACACACTCTCTCACACTCTCTCACACTCTCTCACACACACTCTCACACACTCTCTCACACACAGTCTCACACTCTCACACTCTCTCTCACACATGGTCTCACACTCTCTCACACTCTCTCACACTCTCTCACACTCTCTCACACAGTCTCACACAGTCTCTCACACTCTCTCACACTCTCTCACACTCTCTCACACACAGTCTCACACTCTCTCACACTCTCTCACACACAGTCTCTCACACTCTCTCACACTCTCTCACACTCTCTCACACTCTCTCACACTCTCTCACACAGTCTCTCACTCTCTCACTCAGTCTCACACTCTCTCACACACAGTCTCACACAGTCTCACACACACACTCTCTCACACTCTCTCACACTCTCTCACACTCTCTCACACTCTCACACAGTCTCTCACACTCTCTCACACGCAGTCTCACACTCTCTCACACTCTCTCACACACACAGTCTCACACTCTCTCACGCTCTCTCACACACACAGTCTCACACACTCTCTCACACTCTCACACAGTCCCTCACACTCTCTCACACATACACACTCTCTCACACTCTCTCACACACACAGTCTCACACTCTCACACTCTCTCACACTCTCTCACACACACAGTCTCTCACACGCACTCACACACACAGTCTCACACAGTCTCACACAGTCTCACACTCTCTCACACTCTCTCACACTCTCTCACACTCTCTCACACGCACTCACACACACAGTCTCACACTCTCTCACACTCTCTCACACTCTCTCACACTCTCTCACACGCACTCACACACACTCACACACACAGTCTCACACAGTCTCACACTCTCACACTCTCTCATACACACAGTCTCACACGCACTCACACACACAGTCTCACACTCTCACACTCTCACACTCTCTCATACACACAGTCTCACACGCACTCACACACACAGTCTCACACTCTCACACTCTCTCATACACACAGTCTCACACGCACTCACACGCACTCACACGCACTCACACGCACTCACACACACTCACACACACTCACACACACTCACACACACTCTCACACAGTCTCTCACACTCTCTCACACACACAGTCTCTCACACTCTCTCACACTCTCACACTCTCTCACACACACAGTCTCTCACACTCTCTCACACACACAGTCTCTCACACTCTCTCACACTCTCACACTCTCTCACACACACAGTCTCTCACACTCTCACACACACACTCTCTCACACTCTCTCACACGCACTCACACACACAGTCTCTCACACTCTCTCACACTCTCACACTCTCTCACACACACAGTCTCTCACACTCTCACACACACACTCTCTCACACTCTCTCACACTCTCTCACACGCACTCACACACACAGTCTCACACTCTCTCACACAGTCTCACACTCTCTCACACACACAGTCTCTCACACGCACTCACACACACAGTCTCACACAGTCTCACACACTCTCACACACACACTCTCTCACACTCTCTCACACGCACTCACACGCACTCACACGCACTCACACGCACTCACACGCACTCACACACACAGTCTCACACAGTCTCACACAGTCTCACACTCTCTCACACTCTCTCACACGCACTCACACGCACTCACACACACACTCTCACACAGTCTCTCATACTCTCTCACACACACAGTCTCTCACACTCTCTCACACTCTCACACTCTCTCACACACACAGTCTCACACACTCTCTCACACACACAGTCTCTCACACTCTCTCACACTCTCTCACACTCTCTCACACACACAGTCTCTCACACTCTCTCACACTCTCTCACACTCTCTCACACGCACTCACACTCTCTCACACGCACTCACACTCTCTCACACGCACTCACACGCACTCACACGCACTCACACGCACACACACACAGTCTCACAGTCTCACACTCTCTCACACGCACTCACACTCACACGCACTCACACGCACAGTCTCACACAGTCTCACACGCACTCACACACACAGTCTCACACTCTCTCACACGCACTCACACACAGTCTCTCACGCACACACACAGTCTCACACGCACTCACACACACTCTCTCACACTCTCTCACACGCACTCACACACACAGTCTCACACTCTCTCACACTCTCTCACACTCTCACACTCTCTCACACTCTCTCACACTCTCTCACACTCTCTCACACTCACTCACACACAGTCTCACACGCACACACACAGTCTCACACGCACTCACACACACAGTCTCACACGCACTCACACACACAGTCTCACACTCTCTCACACGCACTCACACACACAGTCTCACACTCTCTCACACTCTCTCACACTCTCTCACACGCACTCACACACAGTCTCACACGCACTCACACACACTCTCTCACACGCACTCACACACACAGTCTCACACTCTCTCACACGCACTCACACACACAGTCTCACACAGTCTCACACAGTCTCACACTCTCTCACTCTCTCACACTCTCTCACACGCTCTCACACGCACTCACACGCACTCACACGCACTCACACACAGTCTCACACAGTCTCACACACACAGTCTCACACTCTCTCACACGCACTCACACACACAGTCTCACACTCTCTCACTCTCTCACACTCTCTCACACTCTCTCACACACTCTCACACGCACTCACACGCACTCACACACAGTCTCACACACTCTCACACTCTCACACTCTCTCACACTCTCACACGCACTCACACACACACTCTCACACACTCTCACACTCTCTCACACTCTCTCACACGCACTCACACACACAGTCTCACACTCTCTCACACTCTCTCATACGCACTCACACACACAGTCTCACACTCACACACACAGTCTCACACTCTCTCACACTCTCACACTCTCTCACACGCACTCACACACACAGTCTTACACTCTCTCACACAGTCTCACACGCACTCACACACAGTCTCACACTCTCTCACACAGTCTCACACGCACTCACACACAGTCTCATACTCTCTCACACTCTCTCATACGCACTCACACACACACTCTCACACACTCTCACACACACTCTCACACACTCTCTCACACTCTCACACACTCTCTCACACTCTCACACAGTCTCTCACACTCTCTCACACACACAGTCTCTCACACTCTCACACTCTCTCACACACACAGTCTCACACACTCTCTCACACAGTCTCTCACACTCTCTCACACACACACACTCTCTCACACTCTCTCACACTCTCTCACACGCACTCACACACACAGTCTCTCACTCTCTCTCACTCTCTCACACTCTCTCACACTCTCTCACACTCTCTCACACGCACTCACACGCACTCACACACACAGTCTCACACTCACACTCTCTCACACTCTCTCACACGCACTCACACACACAGTCTCACACGCACTCACACACACAGTCTCACACTCTCTCACACACACAGTCTCACACTCTCTCATACGCACTCACACACACAGTCTCACACGCACTCACACACACAGTCTCACACGCACTCACACACACAGTCTCACACGCACTCACACACAGTCTCACACACAGTCTCACACGCACTCACACACACAGTCTCACACGCACTCACACACACAGCCTCACACACACAGCCTCACACGCACTCACACACACAGTCTCACACTCTCTCACACACACAGTCTCACACTCTCTCACACTCTCTCACACTCTCTCACACGCACTCACACGCACTCACACGCACTCACACGCACTCACACGCACTCACACGCACTCACACGCACTCACACACACAGTCTCACACTCTCTCACACTCTCTCACACTCTCTCACACGCACTCACACACACAGTCTCACACGCACTCACACACACAGTCTCACACGCACTCACACACACAGCCTCACACACACAGCCTCACACGCACTCACACACACAGTCTCACACTCTCTCACACACACAGTCTCACACGCACTCACACACACAGCCTCACACGCACTCACACACACACAGTCTCTCACACTCACACACACAGTCTCACACGCACTCACACTCTCTCATACGCACTCACACACACAGTCTCACACGCACTCACACACACAGTCTCACACGCACTCACACACACAGTCTCACACTCTCTCACACTCTCTCATACGCACTCACACACAGTCTCACACGCACTCACACACACAGTCTCACACTCTCTCACACACACAGTCTCACACGCACTCTCACACACAGTCTCACACTCTCTCACACTCCCTCATACGCACTCACACACACAGTCTCACACAGTCTCACACTCTCATACACACAGTCTCACACGCACTCACACACAGTCTCACACGCACTCACACACACAGTCTCACACGCACTCACACACACAGTCTCACACGCACTCACACACACAGTCTCACACTCTCTCACACTCTCTCACACGCACTCACACACACAGTCTCACACTCTCTCACACCCTCTCACACGCACTCACACACACTCTCTCATACGCACTCACACACAGTCTCACACGCACTCACACACAGTCTCACATGCACTCACACACAGTCTCACACGCACTCACACACACAGTCTCACACTCTCTCACACTCTCTCATACGCACTCACACACAGTCTCACACGCACTCACACACACAGTCTCACACACACAGTCTCACACTCTCACACTCACACACACAGTCTCACACGCACTCACACACAGTCTCACACGCACTCACACACACAGTCTCACACTCTCTCACACACACAGTCTCACACTCTCACACACACAGTCTCACACTCTCTCACACACACAGTCTCACACTCTCTCACACACACAGTCTCTCACTCTCTCACACACTCTCTCACACTCTCTCACACACTCTCTCACACTCTCTCACACACAGTCTCACACACAGTCTCACACACTCTCTCACACACAGTCTCACACTCTCACACTCTCTCACACTCTCACACACGGTCTCACACTCTCTCTCACACTCTCTCACACTCTCTCACACTCTCTCACACTCTCTCACACTCTCTCACACACAGTCTCACACTCTCTCACACTCTCTCACACTCTCTCACACACAGTCTCACACACTCTCACACACTCTCACACACTCTCTCACACTCTCTCACACTCTCTCACACACAGTCTCTCACACTCTCTCACACTCTCTCACACTCTCTCACACTCTCTCACACAGTCTCTCACTCTCTCTCACACTCTCTCACACAGTCTCTCACTCTCTCTCACACAGTCTCACACTCTCTCACACACAGTCTCTCACACTCTCTCACACTCTCTCACACTCTCTCACACACACACTCTCTCACACTCTCTCACACTCTCTCACACTCTCTCACACTCTCACACAGTCTCTCACACTCTCTCACACACAGTCTCACACTCTCTCACACTCTCTCACACACACAGTCTCTCACACTCTCTCACACTCTCTCACACACACAGTCTCACACACTCTCTCACACTCTCACACAGTCTCTCACACTCTCTCACACACACACACTCTCTCACACTCACACTCTCTCACACACACAGTCTCACACTCTCACACTCTCTCACACTCTCACACACACAGTCTCTCACACGCACTCACACACACAGTCTCACACTCTCTCACACTCTCTCACACACACACACAGTCTCACACTCTCTCACACTCTCTCACACTCTCTCACACTCTCTCACACGCACTCACACACAGTCTCACACAGTCACACTCTCTCATACACACAGTCTCACACGCACTCACACACACAGTCTCACACTCTCACACTCTCACACTCTCACACTCTCTCACACACACAGTCTCACACGCACTCACACACACAGTCTCACACGCACTCACACACACAGTCTCACACTCTCTCACTCTCGCACACGCACTCACACACACAGTCTCACACTCTCTCACACTCTCTCACACTCTCTCACACGCACTCACACACAGTCTCACACGCACTCACACACAGTCTCACACGCACTCACGCACTCACACGCACTCACACACACTCTCTCACACTCTCTCACACTCTCTCACACTCTCACACTCTCTCACACTCTCACACACTCTCACACAGTCTCTCACACTCTCTCACACACACAGTCTCTCACACTCTCTCACACTCTCACACTCTCTCACACACACAGTCTCTCACACTCTCTCACACACACACTCTCTCACACTCTCTCACACTCTCTCACACTCTCTCACACGCACTCACACACACAGTCTCACACTCTCTCACACAGTCTCACACTCTCTCACACACACAGTCTCTCACACGCACTCACACGCACTCACACACACAGTCTCACACAGTCTCACACAGTCTCACACAGTCTCACACACTCTCACACACACACTCTCTCACACGCTCTCACACGCACTCACGCACTCACACGCACTCACACGCACTCACACGCACAGTCTCACACAGTCTCACACGCACTCACACGCACTCACACGCACTCACACACACAGTCTCTCACACTCTCTCACACTCTCACACTCTCTCACACACACAGTCTCACACACTCTCTCACACACACACTCTCTCACACTCTCTCACACTCTCTCACACGCACTCACACTCTCTCACACGCACTCACACTCTCTCACACGCACTCACACGCACTCACACGCACTCACACGCACTCACACACACAGTCTCACAGTCTCACAGTCTCACAGTCTCACACTCTCTCACACGCACTCACACGCACTCACACGCACAGTCTCACACAGTCTCACACAGTCTCACACAGTCTCACACAGTCTCACACGCACTCACACACAGTCTCACACTCTCTCACATGCACTCACACACAGTCTCACACGCACACACACAGTCTCACACGCACTCACACACACAGTCTCACACGCACTCACACACACTCTCTCACACTCTCTCACACGCACTCACACACAGTCTCACACACACACACACAGTCTCACACGCACTCACACACACAGTCTCACACGCACTCACACACACAGTCTCACACTCTCTCACACGCACTCACACACACAGTCTCACACTCTCTCACACTCTCTCACACTCTCTCACACTCTCTCACACTCTCTCACACACAGTCTCACACGCACTCACACACACAGTCTCACACTCTCTCACACGCACTCACTCACACAGTCTCACACTCTCTCACTCTCTCACACTCTCTCACACGCTCTCACACGCACTCACACGCACTCACACACAGTCTCACACACTCTCACACACTCTCACACTCTCTCACACTCTCACACGCACTCACACACAGTCTCACACGCACTCACACACTCTCTCACACGCACTCACACACACAGTCTCACACTCTCTCACACGCACTCACACACACAGTCTCACACTCTCTCACTCTCTCACACGCACTCACACGCACTCACACGCACTCACACACAGTCTCACACACTCTCACACTCTCTCACACTCTCTCACACTCTCACACGCACTCACACACACACTCTCACACACTCTCACACTCTCTGATACGCACTCACACACACAGTCTCACACTCACACACACAGTCTCACACTCTCTCACACTCTCACACTCTCTCACACGCACTCACACACACAGTCTTACACTCTCTCACACAGTCTCACACGCACTCACACACAGTCTCACACTCTCTCACACAGTCTCACACGCACTCACACACAGTCTCACACTCTCTCACACTCTCTCATACGCACTCACACACACACTCTCTCACACTCTCACACACTCTCTCACACTCTCACACACTCTCTCACACTCTCACACACTCTCACACAGTCTCTCACACTCTCTCACACACACAGTCTCTCACACTCTCTCACACTCTCACACTCTCTCACACACACAGTCTCACACACTCTCTCACACAGTCTCTCACACTCTCTCTCACACACACACTCTCTCACACTCTCTCACACTCTCTCACACGCACTCACACGCACTCACACACACAGTCTCTCACTCTCTCACACTCTCTCACACGCACTCACACGCACTCACACACACTCTCTCACACTCTCTCACACTCTCTCATACGCACTCACACACACTCACACGCACTCACACACGCACTCACACTCTCTCACACACACAGTCTCACACGCACTCACACACAGTCTCACACGCACTCACACACACAGTCTCACACTCTCTCACACACACAGTCTCACACTCTCTCATACGCACTCACACACACAGTCTCACACGCACTCACACACACAGTCTCACACGCACTCACACACACAGCCTCACACGCACTCACACACACAGTCTCACACTCTCTCACACACACAGTCTCACACGCACTCACACACACAGTCTCACACGCACTCACACACAGTCTCACACGCACTCACACACACAGTCTCACACGCACTCACACACACAGTCTCACACGCACTCACACACACAGCCTCACACGCACTCACACACACAGTCTCACACTCTCTCACACACAGTCTCACACGCACTCACACACACAGCCTCACACGCACTCACACACACAGTCTCACACTCTCTCACACACACAGTCTCACACGCACTCACACTCTCTCATACGCACTCACACACACAGTCTCACACGCACTCACACACACAGTCTCACACTCTCTCACACTCTCTCATACGCACTCACACACAGTCTCACACGCACTCACACACACAGTCTCACACTCTCTCACACACACAGTCTCACACTCTCTCACACACACAGTCTCACACTCTCTCACACACACAGTCTCACACGCACTCTCACACACAGTCTCACACTCTCTCACACTCCCTCATACGCACTCACACACACAGTCTCACACTCTCTCACACGCACTCACACACACAGTCTCACACGCACTCACACACACAGTCTCACACGCACTCACACACACAGTCTCACACGCACTCACACACACAGTCTCACACTCTCTCACACTCTCTCACACTCTCTCACACTCTCTCACACTCTCTCACACGCACTCACACACACAGTCTCACACTCTCTCACACCCTCTCACACGCACTCACACACACTCTCTCATACGCACTCACACACAGTCTCATACGCACTCACACACAGTCTCACACGCACTCACACACAGTCTCACACGCACTCACACACACAGTCTCACACTCTCTCACACTCTCTCACACTCTCTCATACGCACTCACACACAGTCTCACACGCACTCACACACACAGTCTCACACACACAGTCTCACACTCTCACACTCTCACACTCTCACACACACACAGTCTCACACGCACTCACACACAGTCTCACACGCACTCACACACAGTCTCACTCTCTCACACACAGTCTCACACTCTCACACACACAGTCTCACACTCTCTCACACACACAGTCTCACACTCTCTCACACACACAGTCTCACACTCTCTCACACACACAGTCTCACACTCTCTCACACACACAGTCTCACACTCTCTCACACACACTCTCTCACACTCTCTCACACTCTCTCATACGCACTCACACACACAGTCTCACACGCACTCACACACACAGTCTCACACTCTCTCACACACACAGTCTCACACTCTCTCACACACACAGTCTCACACGCACTCTCACACACAGTCTCACACGCACTCACACACACAGTCTCACACTCTCTCACACTCTCTCACACTCTCTCACACTCTCTCACACTCTCTCATACGCACTCACACACACAGTCTCACACGCACTCACACACACTCTCTCACACTCTCTCACACGCACACACACACAGTCTCACACGCACTCACACACACTCTCTCACACTCTCTCACACACACAGTCTCACACTCTCTCACACCCTCACACACACTCACACACACAGTCTCACACTCTCTCACACTCTCTCATACGCACTCACACACAGTCTCACACGCACTCACACACAGTCTCACACGCACTCACACACAGTCTCACACGCACTCACACACACAGTCTCACACTCTCTCACACTCTCTCATACGCACTCACACACACAGTCTCACACGCACTCACACACACAGTCTCACACACACAGTCTCACACTCTCTCACACACACAGTCTCACACTCTCTCACACACACAGTCTCACACTCTCACACACAGTCTCACACTCTCTCACACACACAGTCTCACACTCTCTCACACACACAGTCTCACACGCACTCACACACACAGTCTCACACTCTCTCACACTCTCTCATACGCACACACACACAGTCTCACACTCTCTCACACTCTCTCATACGCACTCACACACACAGTCTCACATGCACTCACACACACAGTCTCACACTCTCACACACACAGTCTCACACTCTCTCACACACACAGTCTCACACGCACTCACACACACAGTCTCACACGCACTCACACACACAGTCTCACACACAGTCTCACACGCACTCACACACACAGTCTCACACGCACTCACACACACAGTCTCACACGCACTCACACACACAGTCTCACACGCACTCACACACACAGTCTCACACGCACTCACACACACAGTCTCACACGCACTCACACACACAGTCTCACACGCACTCACACACACAGTCTCACACTCTCTCACACACACAGTCTCACACTCTCTCACACACAGTCTCACACTCTCTCACACACAGTCTCACACTCTCTCACACACAGTCTCACACGCACTCACACACAGTCTCACACGCACTCACACACACAGTCTCTCACACTCTCTCATACGCACTCACACACACAGTCTCTCACGCACTCACACACACAGTCTCACACGCACTCACACACACAGTCTCACACGCACTCACACACACAGTCTCACACGCACTCACACACACAGTCTCACACTCTCTCACACACACAGTCTCACACGCACTCACACTCTCTCATACGCACTCACACACACAGTCTCACACGCACTCACACAGTCTCACACTCTCTCACACTCTCTCATACGCACTCACACACACAGTCTCACACGCACTCACACACACAGTCTCACACTCTCTCACACTCTCTCATACGCACTCACACACACAGTCTCACACGCACTCTCACACACAGTCTCACACTCTCTCACACTCCCTCATACGCACTCACACACACAGTCTCACACTCTCTCACACTTTCTCATACACAGTCTCACACGCACTCACACACACAGTCTCACACGCACTCACACACACAGTCTCACACTCTCTCACTCTCTCACACGCACTCACACACACAGTCTCACACTCTCTCATACGCACTCACACACACAGTCTCACACGCACTCACACACAGTCTCACACGCACTCACACACAGTCTCACACGCACTCACACACAGTCTCACACGCACTCACACACAGTCTCACACGCACTCACACACAGTCTCACACGCACTCACACACAGTCTCACACGCACTCACACACAGTCTCACACGCACTCACACACAGTCTCACACGCACTCACACACACAGTCTCACACGCACTCACACACACAGTCTCACACTCTCTCATACGCACTCACACACACAGTCTCACACTCTCTCACACACACAGTCTCACACTCTCTCACACACACAGTCTCACACTCTCTCACACACACAGTCTCACACTCTCTCACACACACAGTCTCACACGCACTCACACACACAGTCTCACACGCACTCACACACACAGTCTCACACGCACTCACACACACAGTCTCACACTCTCTCACACACACAGTCTCACACTCTCTCACACGCACTCACACACACTCTCACACTCTCTCACACACACAGTCTCACACGCACTCACACACACAGTCTCACACGCACTCACACACACAGTCTCACACGCACACACACACACAGTCTCACACGCACTCACACACACAGTCTCACACTCTCTCACACTCTCTCATACGCACTCACACACACAGTCTCACACTCTCACATTCTCTCATACGCACTCACTCACACACACAGTCTCACACTCTCTCACACACACACTCTCACACTCTCTCACACACACAGTCTCACACGCACTCACACACACAGTCTCACACGCACTCACACACAGTCTCACACGCACTCACACACAGTCTCACACGCACTCACACACACAGTCTCACACTCTCTCACACACACAGTCTCACACGCACTCACACACACAGTCTCACACAGTCTCACACAGTCTCACACTCTCTCACACTCTCTCACACTCTCTCACACGCACTCACACACACAGTCTCACACGCACCCACACACTCTCTCACACTCTCTCACACGCACTCACACACACAGTCTCACACGCACTCACACAGTCTCACACGCACTCACACACACAGTCTCACACGCACTCACACACACAGTCTCACACTCTCACACACACAGTCTCACACGCACTCACACACACAGTCTCGCACTCACACACAGTCTCACACTCTCTCACACACACAGTCTCACACGCACTCACACACACCGTCTCGCACTCACACACAGTCTCACACGCACTCACACTCCCTCATACGCACTCTCTCACACTCTCTCACACTCTCTCACACTCTCTCACACTCTCTCACACTCTCTCACACTCTCTCATACGCACTCACACACAGTCTCACACACAGTCTCACACACAGTCTCACACGCACTCACACACACAGTCTCACACTCTCTCACACTCTCTCACACACAGTCTCACACGCACTCACACACACAGTCTCACTCTCTCACACTCCCTCATACGCACTCACACACACAGTCTCGCACTCACACACAGTCTCACACGCACTCACACACAGTCTCACACTCTCTCACACACAGTCTCACACTCTCTCACACTCTCTCACACACTCTCTCACACACTCTCTCACACACAGTCTCACACGCACTCACACGCACTCACACGCACTCACACGCACTCACACGCACTCACACACACAGTCTCACACTCTCTCACACTCCCTCATACGCACTCACACACACAGTCTCGCACACACACACAGTCTCACACACTCTCTCACACTCTCTCACACGCACTCACACACAGTCTCACACGCACTCACACACACAGTCTCACACTCTCTCTCACTCCCTCATACGCACTCACACACACAGTCTCACACGCACTCACACACACAGTCTCACACTCTCTCTCACTCCCTCATACGCACTCTCACACACAGTCTCACACACAGTCTCACACGCACTCACACGCACTCACACACAGTCTCACACTCTCTCACACTCTCTCACACTCTCTCACACTCTCTCACACACAGTCTCACACGCACTCACACACACAGTCTCACACGCACTCACACACACAGTCTCACACTCTCTCACACTCTCTCACACTCCCTCATACGCACTCACACACACAGTCTCGCACACACACACAGTCTCACACGCACTCACACTCTCTCACACTCTCTCACACGCACTCACACACAGTCTCACACGCACTCACACACACAGTCTCACACTCTCTCTCACTCCCTCATACGCACTCTCACACGCACTCACACACAGTCTCACACTCTCTCATACGCACTCACACACACAGTCTCTCACGCACTCACACACAGTCTCACACTCTCTCACACTCTCTCACACGCACTCACACACACAGTCTCACACTCTCATACGCACTCACACACACAGTCTCACACTCTCATACGCACTCACACACACAGTCTCACACTCTCTCACACTCTCATACGCACTCACACACACAGTCTCACACGCACACACACAGTCTCACACTCTCTCACACGCACACACACACAGTCTCACACTCTCATACGCACTCACACACACAGTCTCACACGCACTCACTCTCTCACACACTCACACACACAGTCTCACATTCTCTCACACGCACTCACACACACAGTCTCACACTCTCTCACACTCTCTCACACTCTCTCACACTCTCTCACACTCTCTCACACTCTCTCACACTCTCTCACACTCTCTCACACGCACTCACACACAGTCTCACACGCACTCACACGCACTCACACACAGTCTCACACAGTCTCACACGCACTCACACACAGTCTCACACGCACTCACACAGTCTCACACGCACTCACACACACAGTCTCACGCACTCTCACACGCACTCACACACAGTCTCACACACAGTCTCACACACGCACTCACACACACAGTCTCACACGCACTCTCACACACACACAGTCTCACACGCACTCTCACACACAGTCTCACACGCACTCACGCACAGTCTCACACGCACTCACACACACACAGTCTCACACATACTCACACACACAGTCTCACACGCACTCACACACACAGTCTCACACGCACTCACACACAGTCTCGCACGCACTCTCACACACAGTCTCACACGCACTCACACGCACAGTCTCACACGCACTCACACGCACAGTCTCACACGCACTCACACACACAGTCTCACACGCACTCTCACACACAGTCTCACACGCACTCGCACAGTCTCACACGCACTCACGCACAGTCTCACACGCACTCACACACACAGTCTCACACGCACTCTCACACGCACTCTCACACGCACTCTCACACGCACTCTCACACGCACTCTCACACGCACTCTCACACGCACTCTCACACGCACTCTCACACGCACTCTCACACGCACTCTCACACGCACTCTCACACGCACTCTCACACGCACTCTCACACGCACTCTCACACGCACTCTCACACGCACTCTCACGCACACAGTCTCACACGCACTCTCACGCACACAGTCTCACACGCACTCACACGCACACAGTCTCACACGCACTCACACGCACACAGTCTCACACGCACTCTCACGCACAGTCTCACACGCACTCTCACGCACAGTCTCACACGCACTCACACACACAGTCTCACACACACTCACACACACACAGTCTCACACGCACAGTCTCACACGCACAGTCTCACACGCACAGTCTCACACGCACAGTCTCACACGCACAGTCTCACACGCACAGTCTCACACGCACAGTCTCACACGCACAGTCTCACGCATTCACACGCACAGTGTCTCACGCACAGTCTCACACGCGCAGTCTCACACGCGCAGTCTCACACGCGCAGTCTCACACGCGCACTCTCGCACGCACTCTCGCACGCACTCTCGCACGCACTCTCGCACGCACTCTCGCACGCACTCTCGCACGCACTCTCACACACACTCTCACACACACTCTCACACACATGCACGCACACACTCTCACACAGACGCACACTCTCACACACTCACACGCTGCAGGGCATTCTGGAGGGGGAGAGTGAACAGCCAGTAGTCGTGGTCCATATTGGTACCAACAACATAGGTAAAAAAAGGGATGAGGTCCTGCAAGGTGAATTTAAGGAGTTAGGAGATAAATTAAAAAGCAGGACTTCAAAGGTAGTGATCTCAGGATTACTCCCAGTGCCATGTGTTAGTGAGTATAGGAACAGGAGAATAGACAGGATGAATGCGTGGCTGCAGGGATGGTGCAGGAGGGAGGGATTTAGATTCCTGGGACATTGGGACTGGTTCTGGGGAAGATGGGACCTGTACAAGCGGGACGGGTTACACCCGAGCAGGACCGGGACCAATGTCCTCGCGGGGGTGTTTGTTAGTGCTGTTGGGGAAGGTTTAAACTAGAGTGGCAGGGGGATGGGAACCTGAGCGGGGAGTCAGAAGGGAATAAAACTGAGAGCAGCAAGAGAGGGGAAGACCCAGGGGAAATTTACAATCCAAATAGTACAAAACAGTTGTTCAAGAACAAGTGAAAGGGAAAAGCGTAGAGCAGCGGAAAGAAAGTGTACTTTAGGCACGACAGAAAAAATAAAAACTAGAAGACGTAAGGCGATTAGCCCAGCATCAAAGCTGTGGCAGGGGGTTGGGAACCTGAGCAGGGAGACAGAGGAAAGTGTGTCAGGAAGGGACAGAAGGTATGGAGTAAAAGGTAAAGTGTTAAAAAAGGAAAAAGCAGGAACTAAGTGTCACAAAACATATTTGAAAGTTCTTTATCTGAATGCAGGTAGCATTCGTAACAAAATGGACGAGTTAACGGCACAAATAACTACGTATGGATATGATCTTGTGGCCATTACAGAAACATGGCTGCAGGGTGACAATGACTGGGAATTAAATATGCCAGGGTATTTAACAATCAGGAAGGACAGGCAGGAAGGAAGGGGAGGTGGGGTGGCTATGTTAATAACGGAAGGAATCACTGTAATACAGAGAAATGATATTGGGACAAAGGATCAGGATAATGAAACAGTTTGGGTAGAGATAGACTGAGACTTTTTTCCCTGGAGAGTAGGAGGTTAAGGGGTGATCTTATAGAAGTCTATAAAATAATGAGGGGCATCGGTAAGGTAGATAGTCAAAATCTTTTCCCAAAGGTAGGGGAGTCTATAACGAGGGGGCATAGATTTAAGGTGAGAGGGGAGAGATACAAAAGGGTCCAGAGGGGCAATTTTTTCACTCAAAGGGTGGTGAGTGTCTGGAACGAGCTGCCAGAGGCAGTAGTAGAGGCGGGTACAATTTTGTCTTTTAAAAAGCATTTGGACAGTTACATGGGTAAGATGGGTATAGAGGGATATGGGCCAAGTGCAGGCAATTGGGACTAGCTTAGTGGTATAAACAGGGCGACATGGACATGTTGGGCCGAAGGGCCTGTTTCCATGTTGTAAACTTCTATGATTCTATAAGGAATAATAAGGGGCAAAAAACACTCGTGGGCGTAGTATA
>NW_027139759.1:57500-62500 GCF_035084215.1 Heptranchias perlo | reverse complement strand
CTCTCATACGCACTCACACACACAGTCTCACACGCACACACACAGTCTCACACTCTCTCACACGCACACACACACAGTCTCACACTCTCATACGCACTCACACACACAGTCTCACACGCACTCACTCTCTCACACACTCACACACACAGTCTCACATTCTCTCACACGCACTCACACACACAGTCTCACACTCTCTCACACTCTCTCACACTCTCTCACACTCTCTCACACTCTCTCACACTCTCTCACACTCTCTCACACTCTCTCACACGCACTCACACACAGTCTCACACGCACTCACACGCACTCACACACAGTCTCACACGCACTCACACACAGTCTCACACGCACTCACACAGTCTCACACGCACTCACACACACAGTCTCACGCACTCTCACACGCACTCACACACAGTCTCACACACAGTCTCACACACGCACTCACACACACAGTCTCACACGCACTCTCACACACACACAGTCTCACACGCACTCTCACACACAGTCTCACACGCACTCACGCACAGTCTCACACGCACTCACACACACACAGTCTCACACATACTCACACACACAGTCTCACACGCACTCACACACACAGTCTCACACGCACTCACACACAGTCTCGCACGCACTCTCACACACAGTCTCACACGCACTCACACGCACAGTCTCACACGCACTCACACGCACAGTCTCACACGCACTCACACACACAGTCTCACACGCACTCTCACACACAGTCTCACACGCACTCGCACAGTCTCACACGCACTCACGCACAGTCTCACACGCACTCACACACACAGTCTCACACGCACTCTCACACGCACTCACACACGCACTCTCACACGCACTCTCACACGCACTCTCACACGCACTCTCACACGCACTCTCACACGCACTCTCACACGCACTCTCACACGCACTCTCACACGCACTCTCACACGCACTCTCACACGCACTCTCACACGCACTCTCACACGCACTCTCACACGCACTCTCACACGCACTCTCACACGCACTCTCACACGCACTCTCACACGCACTCTCACACGCACTCTCACACGCACTCTCACACGCACTCTCACACGCAGTCTCACACGCAGTCTCACACGCAGTCTCACACGCACTCACAGTCTCACACGCACTCACACGCACACACACAGTCTCACACGCACTCACACACACAGTCTCACACGCACTCACACACACAGTCTCACACGCACTCTCACGCACACAGTCTCACACGCACTCTCACGCACACAGTCTCACACGCACTCACACGCACACAGTCTCACACGCACTCACACGCACACAGTCTCACACGCACTCTCACGCACAGTCTCACACGCACTCTCACGCACAGTCTCACACGCACTCACACACACAGTCTCACACACACTCACACACACACAGTCTCACACGCACAGTCTCACACGCACAGTCTCACACGCACAGTCTCACACGCACAGTCTCACACGCACAGTCTCACACGCACAGTCTCACGCATTCACACGCACAGGCTCACACGCACAGTGTCTCACGCACAGTCTCACACGCGCAGTCTCACACGCGCAGTCTCACACGCGCACTCTCGCACGCACTCTCGCACGCACTCTCGCACGCACTCTCGCACGCACTCTCGCACGCACTCTCGCACGCACTCTCACACACACTCTCACACACACTCTCACACACATGCACGCACACACTCTCACACAGACGCACACTCTCACACACTCACACGCTGCAGGGCATTCTGGAGGGGGAGAGTGAACAGCCAGTAGTCGTGGTCCATATTGGTACCAACAACATAGGTAAAAAAAGGGATGAGGTCCTGCAAGGTGAATTTAAGGAGTTAGGAGATAAATTAAAAAGCAGGACTTCAAAGGTAGTGATCTCAGGATTACTCCCAGTGCCATGTGTTAGTGAGTATAGGAACAGGAGAATAGACAGGATGAATGCGTGGCTGCAGGGATGGTGCAGGAGGGAGGGATTTAGATTCCTGGGACATTGGGACTGGTTCTGGGGAAGATGGGACCTGTACAAGCGGGACGGGTTACACCCGAGCAGGACCGGGACCAATGTCCTCGCGGGGGTGTTTGTTAGTGCTGTTGGGGAAGGTTTAAACTAGAGTGGCAGGGGGATGGGAACCTGAGCGGGGAGTCAGAAGGGAATAAAACTGAGAGCAGCAAGAGAGGGGAAGACCCAGGGGAAATTTACAATCCAAATAGTACAAAACAGTTGTTCAAGAACAAGTGAAAGGGAAAAGCGTAGAGCAGCGGAAAGAAAGTGTACTTTAGGCACGACAGAAAAAATAAAAACTAGAAGACGTAAGGCGATTAGCCCAGCATCAAAGCTGTGGCAGGGGGTTGGGAACCTGAGCAGGGAGACAGAGGAAAGTGTGTCAGGAAGGGACAGAAGGTATGGAGTAAAAGGTAAAGTGTTAAAAAAGGAAAAAGCAGGAACTAAGTGTCACAAAACATATTTGAAAGTTCTTTATCTGAATGCAGGTAGCATTCGTAACAAAATGGACGAGTTAACGGCACAAATAACTACGTATGGATATGATCTTGTGGCCATTACAGAAACATGGCTGCAGGGTGACAATGACTGGGAATTAAATATGCCAGGGTATTTAACAATCAGGAAGGACAGGCAGGAAGGAAGGGGAGGTGGGGTGGCTATGTTAATAACGGAAGGAATCACTGTAATACAGAGAAATGATATTGGGACAAAGGATCAGGATAATGAAACAGTTTGGGTAGAGATAGACTGAGACTTTTTTCCCTGGAGAGTAGGAGGTTAAGGGGTGATCTTATAGAAGTCTATAAAATAATGAGGGGCATCGGTAAGGTAGATAGTCAAAATCTTTTCCCAAAGGTAGGGGAGTCTATAACGAGGGGGCATAGATTTAAGGTGAGAGGGGAGAGATACAAAAGGGTCCAGAGGGGCAATTTTTTCACTCAAAGGGTGGTGAGTGTCTGGAACGAGCTGCCAGAGGCAGTAGTAGAGGCGGGTACAATTTTGTCTTTTAAAAAGCATTTGGACAGTTACATGGGTAAGATGGGTATAGAGGGATATGGGCCAAGTGCAGGCAATTGGGACTAGCTTAGTGGTATAAACAGGGCGACATGGACATGTTGGGCCGAAGGGCCTGTTTCCATGTTGTAAACTTCTATGATTCTATAAGGAATAATAAGG
Organism: Heptranchias perlo; assembly: GCF_035084215.1. NCBI lineage: Eukaryota > Metazoa > Chordata > Chondrichthyes > Hexanchiformes > Hexanchidae > Heptranchias > Heptranchias perlo. The sequence continues at coordinate 59,293 of NW_027139759.1, read as the reverse complement.
GGCAAAAAACACTCGTGGGCGTAGTATATAGGCCTCCTAATAGTTGCAACTCTGCTGGAAGAAGTATTAATCAGGAAATAGTCGGGGCATGTAATAAGGGAACAGCTATAATTATGGGGGATTTTAACTATCATATTAACTGGACAAATCAAATTGGGCAGGGCAGCCTTGAGGAAGAGTTTATTGAGTGGATTAGGGATGGATTTCTTGAGCAGTATGTAACTGAACCTACAAGGGGGCAAGCAACCTTGGACCTGGTCCTGTGTAATGAGCCAGGATTAATTAATAATGTCCTAGTTAAGGATCCCCTTGGAATGAGTGACCATAACATGGTTACATTCCATATCCAATTAGAGGGTGAGAAGGTTGGTTCTCAAACAAGCGTACTGAGCTTGAATAAAGGAGACTATGATGGTATGAGAGCGGAATTGATTAAAGTGGACTGGGAAAATAGATTAAACGGTAAGACGGTACATGAGCAGTGGTGTTCATTTAAGGAGTTATTTTACAACTTTCAAAAAATATATATTCCACTGAGGAAAAAAGGGTGTAAAAAAAATGACAGCCATCCGTGGCTAAGTAAAGAAATTAAGGATAGTATCCGACTAAAAACAAGGACATATAAGGTAGCCAAACTTAGTGGGAGGATAGAAGATTGGGAAGTCTTCAAAAGACAGCAAAAAGTAACTAAAGGATTGATTAAGAAAGGGAAGTTAGATTATGAAAATAAATTAGCAAAAAATATAAAAACAGATAGCAAGAGTTTCTACAGTTATATAAAAAGACAAAGGGTGGCTAAGGCAAACGTAGGTCCCTTAGAGGATGAGACCGGGAAATTAATGGTGGGAAACATGGAGATGGCAAAAATGCTGAACAAATATTTTGTTTCAGTCTTTACAGTAGAGGACACTAAGAATATCCCAACACTGGACAAACAGGGGGCTCTAGTGGGGGAGGAGCTAAATACGATTAAAATCACTAAGGAATTGGTACTCAGTAAATTAATGGGACTCAAGGCGGATAAATCCCCTGGACCTGATGGCTTACATCCTGGGGTCTTGAAGGAAGTGGCAGTAGGGATTGTGGATGCTTTGGTAATAATTTTCCAAAATTCTCTGGACTCGGCAAAGGTCCCGGCAGATTGGAAAACTGCTAATGTAACACCGTTATTTAAAAAGGGTAGTAGGCAGAAGGCTGGAAATTATAGACCAGTTAGCCTAACATCTGTGGTGGGTAAAATTTTGGAGTCTATTATTAAGGAGACAGGAGCGGAACATTTGGATAAACATAATTTAATAGGACAAAGTCAGCATGGCTTTACGAAGGGGAAGTCATGTCTGACAAATTTGCTTGAGTTCTTTGAGGATATAACGTACAGGGTTGGATAAAGGGGAACCAGTGGACGTAGTGTATTTAGACTTCCAGAAGGCATTCGACAAGGTGCCACATAAAAGATTATTGCTCAAGATAAAGAATCACTGGATTGGGGGTAATATTCTGGCATGGGTGGAGGATTGGTTATCTAACAGGAAGCAGAGAGTTGGGATAAATGGTACATTCTCGGACTGGCAACCAGTAACCAGTGGTGTTCCGCAGGGGTCGGTGCTGGGTCCCCAACTCTTTACAATCTATATTAACGATTTGGAGGAGGGGACCAAGTGTAACATATCAAAGTTTGCAGATGATACAAAGATGGGAGGGAAAGTAGAGAGTGAGGAGGACATAAAAAACCTGCAAGGGGATATAGACAGGCTGGGTGAGTGGGCGGAGATTTGGCAGATGCAATACAATAT